>NC_079216.1:6555956-6815956 GCF_029633865.1 Lampris incognitus | reverse complement strand
CCCCCCAATTAGCCGCCGCAGGTGACATCCTGACATGCGGACGGCCCGCCACGCCGTCGTTCTGCCTCGTTTGCTGCAGAACGCTCCCCACGGAGACACGTAATGGGTCGACACCGCCCACCCTCGCCCCCTCGCTCTTTTTCTGCCTTTGATTGGGGGGGGGGGACGGGGGGGGGGCAACCAGTCGTGTGTGAGTATAAAAGAGCCGTCAGTTGTCACTGCTCATTGTTCGGCAGTCCCATCTGGATCAAGAACCCCACGAAGCCCCCATTGCCCCATATCCAGAGGACTGTGCGGGAGAAAAACTAGCAAGCTTGTACCCGGTACCGGTTCTTAGAGCACCTGACAGTGTGTCTGTGTGTGTGTCTGTGTGTGTGTTGTGCAGGGTTTCTCCTGGATCGCCACGTTGTCGTGGTGGGGAAGCAAGAGCTACACCGCCCGGAGCTTGGCTCCTGGTAGGGTCACCTGAGGCGGATAGGTCAAGGGAGGTTCGAGACAAAGCGCGATCCAACAGAGACCTCGACGGTGGAACTGGCGGACAACAATGGCAGTGAAGGCGGATGAAGGCCGCAACAGAGGGTGGTCCCTAATCGTCTTGGTTCTCCATGCCGTTGGACTCTGGAGAGCCGGGTTCGCGTCCCGGCTGCGGCGACCCCCCCCCCCTACGGAAGTGCTTCCTGAAGGAGGGGGGTGGGGGTAGTGTAACGACCACGAATAAGTAGACTCGCTTAGCCCTTGGCTAACGGGTCGGACCCTTTAGTCGACCGGTTAACGTAGTCACCCGCGGTGCGGGAGACCCGGGTGACTCTTCTGAGCCGTCCCGCTCGCTGCTCCGCCCCTCTGCCAAGCCGGGGAGGGCTGCAGACTACCACATGCCACCTCCCATACACGTGGAGTCACCAGCCGCTTCTTTTCACCTGACAGTGAGGAGTTTCGCCAGGGGGGCGTAGCACGTGGGAGGATCACGCTGTTCCCTCCTCGAACAGGCGCCCCGACCGACCAGAGGAGGCGCTAGTGCAGCGACCAGGACACACACCCACATTCGGCTCCCCACGCACAGACACGGCCAGTTGTGTCTGTAGGGACGCATGAGCAAGCCAGAGGTAACACGAGGATTTGAACCGGCGAACATAGTTTATTTTTATTCGTTTTATATTTTGTAAATATTTACTTCATAACTGCACACAATGTGTTGGGGCTTCTTTTCGATGTATCTTTTTTGTGCACCTGCTGTTGCACCTTTATTTATTTCGTGTTTAGAACAGTAAAATCAAAACGAATGATTTCCCCTGAAGATGGCGCCTTTTGGGGTGTGGGGGTGTTGGAGAGCTTACCTAGGGCATCAGAATTGCCAGAAACGCCATTATGTGTGTGTGTGTGTGTGTGTGTGTGTGTGTGTGTGTGTGTGTGTGTGTGTGTTGTCATTCTGCTGGTTGTCAGAGTGAAGGGAACCCCCGGGTCTTCCCAGACTATTAGAAGTGGAGTCCTGGTGTTACGCCAATTTATGCTGCCTTGTCGAAAGATGCTACCATAGTTTGAATCGATAGCAGTCTAACCCTTACCCCTAACCCTTAACCTTTAACCCTAAATGAAAGGTGCAGAAAGCGCCATCGACTAACCCTAACCCTAACCCTAATCCTGGGTGGGCCGGGGAGTGGCTCGCAGAGCCGTGTCTGAACATGGGATGGAGCGATCACGTTGGGGGCCAGTGTGCCTTGCATCGGGTACAGATCACTTAGTGTGAGTAGGCCCTTCAGTGTATCGCTCCCCGCTAACAGTCTTCGGGGCCAAGGTTAAATCATACCTGGTCCGCCTAAGAAGCCCTAACCCTAATCCATATCCTAACCTTAACCCTACCCCAACCTTAACCGAAAGGTGCAGAAAGAGCCATCGGTTAACCCTAACCCTTCTTAATCCTAACCCTAACCCTTCCTGGCGGCTTTCTATTTAACTGTTGATTCAGATGATAATACAGGAAGAGCCATCGGTTACTCTTTCTAACCCTAACCCTTAACCCTTAACCTTTAACCCTAACCGAAAGAGCCATTGGTTAATTTGATCCAAGCCTAACCCTACACCTTAACCCTAACTACACTAGCAGACAGGGCTTAGTGAAACAGAAGAAACCAACATTATGCCACCGGCGGCATGGGTCGGCCCGTGTTTTGCCCGACGGCTCTCTATATAACTGTTGATTCAGGAGATGATACTAGAGAGACATCGGTTAATCTTTCTAAACCTAACCCTAACCCTAATCTCGCCTAACCATGCGCAGTACCCAAAGGGGAACCCTTAGGGACTTCTAGGACTTCAGAGAACAGCCAACATATCAGCATTTTAAATGCTATATTTAAAATCTTTTATTTAATAACAATTCTCTCTTCTAATTCTAATTTTAGCCCTGGTTTCTATCACGTTTGTTTCAGCAATGAAAGGGTTACTGTCCTGAAACCATGAAAATCGGGTTATCCAATCAGATTTTGTTGTTGTTGTCTCTTGGCAGAGAAAGGGTTAGCTGGCTGGCTCCCTCATTGGTTAGGACTGCTAGAAGTCCTTGTGCTTGTGTGTTTATTTAGAAAGTGACAGGTGAATCAGCCAATCACATTTTGCTGTTGTAGTGGGTGGGACAAAAAAATGTCGCCCTAGGGCTTCTAGAAGTCCAGACCTATCCAGACAGGGCTCACCCATATAAAAGAATGATGTGCGGTTGCTGAGGAGTCATTGCTTGTGACTGACCGACTCTTGCACATTGGCGATTCAAATCTACTGTAGCTAGCTTGTTAGCATTACCCTTCTCAACATGTGCTTTCGGGGAAAAGCAACAAGTGACTGGAACTGTTGACCATCCCTGGATCCACCTCTCCGGTTGAGCGGTCATTCTCGGCCCTGAAGCGCATCAAGACGCACACCAGAAACACAACGGGTCAGGATCAACTGGGAGCTTTGGCACTGATGTCCACAGACAAAGGCCTTCTGGTGGAAGTTAAATCCAAGGACAAACTGCATGATGCTGCCATGCCCACTTCACAAAGAAGGACTTTATGTTCAAGTAGCCTAATAAGGCCAGCTGCCTAATTTCATTTTACCCCAAATCATATCGTGAAGGCTCTTCATAGCTGGTTGATACCACGCTCTGCTCATGTAACGTCAGGCCTACTATACTCAACATTGTGGCGTAAGGTTTGGCATATTTTGGCATGTGATTGTGTTGCGACTTCGCTCGAGGCATATTCTTCCAAGTGAAGGTGGATTTTATCGTTGTTTCTAGTCTTTGCTCATGAGTGGCTTTGACTCGGTCTGGTCAGTCTGTAAAGGAGAGGTTGTATGATGCTGCGTGCCAGTGCTGTCCGTGGTGGTGTTGCAGGCCAGATGTGGAGGCCACATCAGGTGACTTTTCATTGTTTCGCAAGTATGGAGAGCAATACGAAGGCTGTTTGATATCCAGTGGATTTGATTTCGAGGCACCGAGTCACTGGCAGCGTGTGTGTGTGTGTGTGTGTGTGTGTGGGAGCTGTTCGCATATTAGAAAATACCCCCAAAAACTTGGCGGATTACAACATCGTTGTGCAGTTGAAGGCCCACTGCCAGACCCCACGGTTCGCTACTGGCAGTACCGCGGAGTAGCGCATCTCGATAGGTAGCGCACATCCACAGAACACCGGCCTCCCCCATAGACCGCTGTTCTTGGAAACGTGTTGTTAAAAGGCGCTCGTCTTTCCCGTTTCCTCGGGGTCCAGGTGCATTTAATAGAATTTCCTTTATGAGATTATTGCCCAGGTGCAGACTTACCATCAGAGACACAACACACTTTAGAAAACACACACACACACACAGACACACAGGCTGGGGTTTAAAAGCGGAAAACGCCGAGACATTTCTGTTGTGTTGTGGTTTTGTGGTCACGTGGGTAAATGTTGCTTTTCGGTGATGCAGTTCCAAGACAGCCATCACAGAACCCAGTCAGAACCCGTCAACCGCGTCAGAGGCGGTTGCGGACGACACAGTCTCGAGCCAAACTTGCCAAGTACAATACTTCAAAATATTTCCGGAAACGTGTCTTCGTTAATTAACCTTACGGTTGGGGTCAAATTCCCTCCGGTGGACGGTAAAAACCTGCTCTAACACCCCTCCACAGCTCTGCGACCTTAAATGGAACCGGTTTTATGAAGCACAGATTCGTACCAACCACCCCCATTTCCCCTGAGAAAGGGTCCTTTCAAAATCCCATTATAACGTCATAGTGAAGGTCCAGCTCTGGTCAGGGTACTTAACGAAGGGCAGTGAATACAACCTCCCCGTCTGAATGGGCAGAGGCATTAATAACGAGACCTTGCGAGGCCTCCCGAAATTCACTGTTATTGTTTCGGTACGATCCGAATGAATGGTGCCAAATTGGTCGGCTGGAACCTCAAAGACACGAGGAACAGCTTTTACTGCTTTGTTTCCTGCAGAACAATGGCCGGTCGAATCTTAACGGTGGCTATGTGTTCTGAAACGAGTCCTAATCCTGGTGTTGAATGCACATCGGCACGGCTGCAGGCCGGCCATGAATGAAGCGCTGCAACTACGAACTCAGTAAACTCAAGCGTGACACAAGTGTTGTTTTAGAAATATACTAGATAAATGAAATTAGATGAAAAAGAGCAATTAATCGTGTATTAAAAAAGAGAATAGGTTAAGCTATTGTATCCGTCTTGAGCGTGGAGTCCGGGTACATAATACTGTTAACTTCACCATGGTTGGAGACACTTTCCATATACCGCTGTTGAAGTCTTTTGACAGAGTAGGGTGAACGCTGGTCCAGCGGGAAACCTGTCCCTACTGAGACAGGACAACAAACGGGGACGTGATGCCGTTGTGGCCATGCTCCTGTTGGACAGACAATCAATATTACAGTACAATGCAGCACTTCCCACGTAGTTTGATGTAATTTGTAATACGTTAGACCAGTGTTTCTCAACCGGGGGTCCGCGGACCCCTAGGGGTCCGTGGTGTAATTGCAAGGGGTCCGTGAAAATAAAATATCTTTAAAAAAAAAGATCCTATGACATTTATAGAAATAGGATTATTTTACTCAAATGTGACTGAGACCTTTATCTACCTAAACTATAAAGGGTAACAGGACTTTTTTCTCTAATTACATCTGTTTCACAAGTGTAATTTATTGTATTTTAATAAGAGATCTCGCTCCCGTTTGCATTGTTAAAAGTTACTGCATAAAAATTCTGTTGTTACATATATCTGAAAGTTACTGAATACATATTCTGTTTAGTTACATATATCTGAAAGTTACTGAATACATATTCTGTTTTGTTACATATATCTGAAAGTTACTGAATACATATTCTGTGTTGTTACATATATCTGAAAGTTACTGAATACATATTCTGTTTAGTTACATATATCTGAAAGTTACTGAATACATATTCTGTTTAGTTACATATATCTGAAAGTTACTGAATACATATTCTGTTTTGTTACATATATCTGAAAGTTACTGCATACATATTCTGTTTTGTTACATATATCTGAAAGTTACTGAATACATATTCTGTTTTGTTACATATATCTGAAAGTTACTGAATACATATTCTGTTTTGTTACATATATCTGAAAGTTACTGCATAAGAATTCTGTTTTGTTAACTATATCTAAGTTACAACTGAAAGCTCTTATTTTTGCCCCAAAGAGTGAATAAATGCTATAATGCAATTTAAAATGCAGTTTCTACTGTTTCCATCAAATTGCAACCCCCCTCCCCCAAGATCAGGTGGAGGGGTCCTCAGGGTAGATCAACAATACGCAGGGGGTCCAGGACCCCAAAAAGGTGGAGAGCCGCTGCATTAGACTGTCTGTGTTAGCTTCGGTCCCAGGATCCATTCTCACAAGGGTGGGAAGTGTTCACCACCGAGCGGATGGCCTACCAAGCTCGACTTTATTGTGATATGTATTTAAATACAATGAAATTCTTGTGCTCTGGCTCTCTTTGCCTTAACACAAGAGACGCAGTGACAACAGACTATGTACGCAGTACATTCAAACATCATGTACACAGTATACAGTACACGATAACACAACAACGTAAGGTGCATATGGGGGTGTCAGCTGTTCAGCAACCTGGCTGCCTGCGGAAAGAAGCTATTACTGAGACAGGTGGTGTGTGATTTGATGCCCCGGTAATGTGTCTTAGATGGAAGCAGTGGGAACAGGATATGAACGGGGTGGCTGGCATTCTTAATGATGTTTTGGGCTTTCCTTTTGCAGCGAGTGATGCCAATAATGTTTGCTGCTGTCTTGACAGTCCTTTGAAGCATTCTGCAGTCCTGAGCAGTCAGGTTGCCAAACCACACTGTGATACAGCCTGTCAAGACACGCTCGATAGTACTGTGGTAAAAGTTCATAAGAGTTTTGGTACTCATACCAAAACCCTTGAGAAGCCTCAGAAAATGCAGTCTGTGCCGTGCCTTCTTGATGAGGCAGTTGGTGTTGAGAGACCACGTGAGGGTGTCTGTGATGTGTAAACTGAGAAATCTAAACCTGGCCACAATTTCAACAGATGAACCATTGATGGAAATAGGAATTGCATCTTATCTTTCTAAAGTCAACAATGATGTCTTTTGTCTTATTAGAGTTTGTTATCATGGCACCATGTATTTAAATCTTTCACTTCCCTCCTATAGGCCCTCACGTCACTGTCGATTTATTGCCCTCACTGCTTCCCCGACGCCGCTAACTCTTCAACTGACAACATGAGAGTCGTTCTCCTTCATGAACTTTATTCCACATGACGATCAAGAGTGAAAATTGAAATAAAGGAATAAACTTGCATCATTCATGCATAAAATAACCCCGTTATCAAAAAAAAAGTTCAATAAAATAAAATCTACTACTACTTTCGGCTGCTCCCGTTAGGGGGCGCCACAGCGGATCATCCGTTTCCATTTCTTCCTGTCTTCTGCGTCTTCCTCTGTCGCACCAGTCCCCTGCATGTCCTCCCTCACCACATCCATAAACTTCCTCTTTGGCCTTCCTCTTCTCTTCTTCCCTGGCAGCTCCATATTCAGCATCCTTCTCCCAGTATACCCAGCATCTCTCCTCCACACATGTTCAAACCATCTCCATCTTGTCTCTCTTGCTTTGTCTCCAAACCGTCCAACCTGAGCTGTCCCTCTAATATAATCGGTCCTAATCCTGTCCTTCTTCGTTACTCCCAGTGAAAATCTTAGCATCTTCAACTCTGCCACCTCCACCTCCGCCTCCTGTCTTTTTGTCAGTGCCACTGTCTCCAAACCATACAACATAGCTGGTCTCACAACCATCTTGTAAACTTTCCCTTTAACTCTTGCTGATACCCTTCTGTCGCAAATGTTCAATAAAATAAAATATTCACTGAAATTACACAATCTTGATAAACAAATCAGTCCACATACAATCAGTGGGAATGAACAGGCCAAGCTAGCACTAGCTAGTGCGATAACATGCTAATGCTAGTACCATAGCGTTTTATACAGTTAAACAAATCACAACAAAGGCATAGGCACAGAAAAATCTAACTTGTTCTTATTACAGACTTGCAGGCTGTGCTCAGCATTGGCAAACAGAGCTTCAGGCTTCTTCTGCATGACTGGCAGAAAAGATAACCGCAAACGAACTTTTTACTCCCTGTTTTTGGGTTCCTGTTACATCACAGGTCAAAGTTCAACACAGCAAAACAAACTTAAATTTAAAGTGACCAGCCTGAACATCTTTGAATAAACATTACAAGGCTCTGACAACTTGCAGAAGCCAGAACAATCCCCGTCTGACATCAGTAGATGTCACTACTACATTTCCAAACTAACCCCATATTACTTAGCATCATACAAAAGAAGAACCATATCTGTTATGGGCCAGAGGTATGTTCTACAAGTACCGCCCTTAACAATTTTCACATCAGCCTTTCTGACCCGTCCATCACTGCTGGGGTATGTCTTTACCACGACTCCAATTGGATAGTGTTTTCTTTTCGTTTGGGAATCCTTCAGATCACATCACTGTCTTGAAGATCTGGTTTCACTGAATGCCACTTCTGATGGCTGTGCAGTGTTGAGAGATATTCCTTCCTCCAGTGATGCCAGAAGGAATTAGCTCTGGACCTGTCGCCACTGCCGTTCTTAGAGGCTTTTTCCCCAAAATCCCCTTGAGGAGTATGAGATGCCCCAACCTTGTGGGTGAGAAGAGTTGCTGGTATGAGGATGAGTGGAGAGTCTGGGACACTTGATACTGGAACCACTGGGCATGATTGCGGCTACCTCTGCCATGAATGTACTTAGAACATCATGTGTTAGGTGTTGGGGTCCAACATGAGCCATCAGAGAGTCCAAGATCCAGCGTGCAACTCCAATCATTTGCTCCCAACTTCCCCCCCATGTGTGAAAAATGTCGCGGATTGAACATCCAAGTGCAGCCACTGTCTGTGCGGAACACTTTCATGCTTGGTTCAGTTGATGTCTTTGTATTGAACCCAAGCTCTTTGCAGGCACCCACAAAATGTATCACACAATCAGACCTGAGCTGTTTCGCAGGACCTCTGATCGAAAATAACCTGCAAAGAGCACTGATAAAACTAGTGGTGTCCATGGACTGTTTCACCTCTAGATGGACGGCTCTTGTGCTCATACAGGTGAACAGCACTGCCCACCATTTGCTGCTTGCAAATCCTCCTCGAGTTCGATGTGAAGTGACCATCCATGGCCCAAAAACATCAACACCCACAAGGGGAGAAGGGTGGTTCAATGCTCAAGTGTTCTGTGGGTAAGTCTGCCATCTTTTGGGTCTGTGTTCCTCCCCTGAGGCTGTGACAGGTAACACATGAATAAGAAAGACTTCTTATTCATTGTTTATTTAGTGTATGACACAGTGAATTAAGGTGACTGGCTCCTAGTCCGTTGTTGTTAGGGAATTGGCATCTTGGCTAGTGGGAGCTACCCAGTTGTTTGTGATATCCTGGTAGAACTCTCCTTCCATGATCTGTAAGAAGGCCTGGTCCCCTAGAGAAGGTGCTTGTTCTTCGTCATTCTCACTGTGCTGAAAAACTGATTTCCCCATAGTATTGAGCTATACTGCTGGCCCAGAACTGTGCGTGTTCCACAGTTGACTGTGAGGCTGGAACCGTACCTTCACTTGGAAGCGTTTTCTGACAAGGAGAGAAGAGGTTTGGATGGCCATTCTCTAGGATGTTTGTTCTGAAGGCACCCACCAATATAGGCTTGTGCCCCCCCCCAGACAGACTTCACCCACGATGACCCATCCTAGTGCTAGCCTCTGGGCAAACAATGCATTGAGAGGTCAATTGAACTGCTCCTGTAGCTTGTGGGCTTTAATAATGTCCTGTCCAAGTAATAAAAGGATGTCAACATCAGAGTTAAGTGGTGGGATTTTTCTGTTATGCACTTGAGGTGTGCATGGGTGCAGGAAACATCAGGAGTGGGAATTTCAGACCGGTTGTCTGGTAGTGTGTTGTGCTCGATCAGAGTAGGCAGTTGCAGGCTTGACTGACAGTCGGCTAACTTTATGATGAAGTCAGTTGGTCTGCAGCCTGTTGTTTCAGACACCATTGTACACTTCTCGAGTGTGTATGGAGCTAGGTTGTCCATTAAGACAATGAAGGCATCAAAAAAGGCAGACGTAGCTAAATACCTTTTACTTTGGTCATCCATAATGACATAGGCCTTGATTTTTATATCAGGCTTTCATTTTGGATGCACACTGCCTAGGCATAGAGCAGGAGTGCCCATCACTTTGATTTCCACAAACCTGAGTACATGTGGAGGTGGTCTCAGCTAAAGTTCCTTGCCTGATGACTGGATGAATCACAACATCTGAAGCAAATGTTATATTCCTTGAGGAATGCATTGCGTTCATCTAAAGGTTTTTTCTCTAAAAGTCCCGCAGTTCTTAAGGGGATGGGGTTTCTTATGGATTGGGTACTGATTGTTAGGGTCTTCAGGAGAGGTGTCTGACCTTTCCTCATGTGTTACTTTACCTACTTCTGTTTTATGGAATGCAAGAGGAACTCTCAACTTTCCATATCTTCCAAAATGGTTGTCTTCTCTAGTTGGGGTGGGTGTGGATGCTGAACCTGCTGACTTAAAGCCAGGGTCGGTTCTCTTTCTTGCTTCATCTCGTATGAACTGGCAGAAGAGAGAAAATGGTGGAAAGCTGACATCCATTTATCTTGAAGGTTAAATAGAAGCTTGTCGACGACTTGGACAATGCCACGTGCGGTGTCCAGATAAAGTAAGCCTGGTAAGTAGCCATCCTCTTTAGCTGCCTCTACCTGTAATAGTAGGTCCCCAAGCTCCAAGTTTTTGTGTGAATCTTTACTGGAGATTCTTGGAAAACATTCTAGTCTTTCAAAGAGGGCTTTCTTTATAGCTTCAGGTGTGTCATAACATTCCCCTAGCCTTTCACAGACCATGCTCAGACCCACCGCTGGATGGATGATGTGCACTGAATGGTTGCGTTTAGCATGCCAGCAGATTCCTCTCCAAGCCACAGTGTCAGTAGATCAAGATCTTCGCTAGGCTTTAAACTTAACCCTGCGATGGTGTTGTTGAATGAGGCTTTCCATGCCCAGTAATCTTCTGGTTTATCAGTGAACTTGGTAAGGCCCTGTGTGACTAAATCACTTAGACGGGTATCTAGCAAAGTCAGCAAACTCATTATTCCTCTGAAGCTGTATTGAATTTAGACTAGGGTGATGGGCTACCTGTGATGTGGCTGCTGGGTGGCTGGCCTGCTGTGGTAGTCAAAAGGTTGGTGGGATGTTGTAAGCCAATGAGTGTGTCATCAGACATCTGTGCGTCAAGTCTGTGATAAATACCTGTCTGTAGACTGTATTTATTGGGCAGTGTTGGGCTAGAGACATGACTTGTATGTGCAGGCAGTTTATTCTGTGTGTAGTCATGGTGGTCCCTTGTGTCTTCCTTCTGCTGTTCTGGTGCGCAGACGAACTGTCTCTCACTTTTTAGCTCCTCAATGGCTGCAGCAACTTCAAACACATTAGCTTCAGCAAGTGTGGCTTCTGTTTCTTTTTCCTCTTTAAGGGCATCTAGTGTGGCGTTCAACTGTGTTTCTTCAAATATCAGTTGTGCTTGCCTTACTCTGACCTCAATTGCCCTGGCATGAGCCGCCTCTGTTCTAGCATGCGCTGTGACTGCTGCCATGCTGACCAATGACTTGTTAGACCAGCATGATGTTGATCATGAACTGGAGCAGACCGACCTGAAGTCCAGGTTATTATCTTCCCCTTGCTGCATTGTGCTGCTGATAAAGTCTCGGGTATAATGCAATCTGGAATCTCTGTATGGTCCTCACAGAGTAGCCTTTTTCACTATTCTGGTCTCACCGCTTCCCCGACACAGCGATGAGGATAGCTAACGCTTCTATTGACATCATATGAGAGTAGTTCTCCTCCATGAAGTTTATTCCGCATGACAAGCAACAGACAGAGTGCAAACTGAAATAAAGGGATAAACGTGCATCAGTCTTGCATAAAAATATCCCCATAATCCAAATAAAATGTTCAATAAAATTATTCACTTAAATTACATAATCTTGATAACAACAACAGTCCATGTATAATCATTGCAAATGAATAGACGAAGCTAGTGCTAGTTAGCTAGCGAGCAACCATGTGAACACTAGTGGGCTAACACCCTAACGCTAGTGCCATTATGCTAACAGCAACTAAAAGATTTTAGCCTGTTATACAGTAAAAGAAATCACAACAAAGGAATAGGCACACAAAAGCTCGATTTATTCTAGAGCTAAGATCCTGTGGGACCTCAAGTTCCAGACTGACAAGCAGGTGCTGGCTAACCAAGCAGACATTGTGGTGGTCAACAAGGAACAGAAGACAGCAGTAGTGATCGACTTTGCAAGCCCAAGGGCTGGTAACATCAGTATGAAAGAGAAGCTAGAGAAACACCAAGGTCTGAAGGAAGAAGTAGATGGGATGTGGAAGGTGAAATCCACAGTAGCCCCAGTGGTAATAGCCGCACTAGGGGCTGTGACCCCCAAACTGGGAGAGTGGCTCCAGCAGATTCCAGGAACAACATGTGAGGTCTCTGTCCAGAAGAGTGCAGTCCTGGGGACAGCTAAGATACTGCGCAGAACCCTCAAACTCCCAGGCCTCTGGTAGAGGGCCCGAGCTTGAGGAAGACACACACCACCTGAAAGAGGGTGAGAGGGAGATTATATATATTTATATATATATATGTCTTTTTCAATGAAGGGCTAGGGTGTGGGGAGTGGTGACGCGGCGCCCTAGCGCCTGCTATTGGCAAGCCACCGCTGAATCCTACTATAGCATTGACTCTGCAGTCACATGAGCATTTAGTCAACAGGAGTCTTTCACTGAGGCTGCATAAATAAGCTCAAGGCTATTCAGTTTTAATTGGCTGGCAGCGCCTCCTTATATCTCGGGAAAATGTCCATGAAACAGTGCTGTCCATCTTTTGGGTTTCTAATTATCCTCGATGCTGCAGCTTTATGTTGAATGTGTGTGGGAAAACTCTTCTTAGGATGTTTTCCTTTCTCCTCCTATGTCATATATATGCTGTATATTTTTTCATAGTTTCACATGCTTGAATACATTTACCCCGCTTTTGCTTCTCCAGTGCGTACACACACACTCACAATCACTACTGCCTAAGTCACTTGATTGTGGTGCGATGCTTTGGAAAATGTGACTCGCCACAGAAATTCAAAATAACATCAGGTTTGACATTTCACTCGGCTGGCTCGCTCAGCAGGCAGTAATCCTTAAAAAAAACAAACAAACAAACAAACAAAGGAAGACCACTGTTGCCTCCTCCTTTCAATTGCCCTGGTGGTGGTGGTGGTGGTAGGGGGGGGGATTGTGTGTGTGCAAGAAACCGGTCAATGAAACCACCTGACTCTGACATTTACTGTGTGAATCACCCCTCTAAAACCTCTCCATCAGAGAGCAGATCTATTGACGCACGAGGAGGAAGAAGAGGGATTTGGGCACAGGAGGCGGAGAGCCGGAGCCGGGAATGGAGGAGCTCTATTAGAGGATTTGTGTCCTAACCCTCCGCCTGAACCTGGGAGACTGGTTATTATTCCTCCAAAGAGCTGGCTGATAGAGGTCTCTCTCTTTCTTTCTGACAGATCATACAAACCTGTACACACATACACACACACACACACACACACACACACGGAGGCTGCATCAGGACCTGGGAATGACGGAGTGCCAGGCACACGGGGCAGGACAGCCTCTCTGGAAAACAGGCTCCATCATGTCAGGGTAACACCGCTACATGAGAGCCACAACCTCAGATACAGAAAGTTGCCCTCTCATTATAAATATATATATATATACTATAAATATATGAGAAATATATGTCCAACCCCCTCCCCTCCCGCACACACACACATACACACACACTTAAAACACAACTCCTTCAAAAATGTTGCGGTCAACTGAATCAATGCTCAAAAAGTGCTGTAACCTGCTTCCGGTGTGGGAGGACGGCGGCGCGGATTTGCGTTGGCGGCAGCCTCACCCAGTGCCGTCTGTGCAGTGTCTTTGCCCACGTGTGTTTGGGTTTTGTCTTCGTTCGATGGCTGGGAGAGCTGGCGCTGGATCGGCTGGGAGGGCTTGGTCTGCTGCATCCTTTGGGCCCAGGGACCGCGGCCCTATCTGGAGCTTTGCCCGAGGAGGAAGCACCGGGGGCGGTCTGACAGGTGTGTGGGCCCTGTGATGGCTTGGCGGCCTGTCCAGGGTGTCTCCCCGCCTGCCGCCCAATGGCTGCTGGGATGGGCTCCAGCATCCTGTGACCTGAATTCAGCAAAGTGGCTTGGATAATGGAAGGATGGATGACCATTAACTAGAGATATAATGGTCATGTGGACTATTCGCAGAGGATTGGGGAATGATTGCAACCACAGCATGGTAAGATGGTGATAGATGGACTCTTATGGTCTGAAAAATGATCTGAAATCTGAATCACATGCAGGCTGGAGACCTGAAATATTGGATTGTACCATACTGTCATACTTCAACCTGCCAAAATAAAGTGACACCTGACCTGATGATGTAAAGCCAATAGTTTGAGCTGATTTTTTTCTTTGAAATACTATAAGAGTGAAAGCCTGTGTGCATGCCGACGGTGTATTATTCACCTTGTTAAAAATGTATTGCAGCGAGATTACCTATGCAGTAGAGCTAGCATAGCTGCGTGCAGTAGAGCTAGCATAGCTGCGTGCATTAGAGCTAGCACAGCTATGTGCGTGTGACCGTGATTCATACGCATGCATGTCAATGAGCCGGGCCTCGCACATCACGTTCACGCAGGGCCTTGCACCCCCCACCCCCCGCGCAACGGCCCTGCTTGCATCGATAGATGCCCAGCCAAAACGGCCTTACAAGGCAGACTATCAATTTCTATGTACATAGGTTTGAGACCCAATATACAAATTTTAGCGAAACATGAGTAGCATATCCTGCACGCTTTCATACTTGACATCCATCCATTCATTATGCAAGCTGAATCTGGGCCGCGAGGATGCTAGAGCCTATCCCAGCAGTCGTTGGGCGGCAGGCCAGTTATTATAAACATCGCTGCCATGATGTATCCGTTGATACAGTGTCAAAGAAGGTTGGATCAGCTCATCTGGACACAACGTTTATTGACAGACACGTTTCATCACTCATCTAGGGGACGTCTTCAGTCTGAACTGACTGCAGGTGTCCCCCCCCCCCCCTTATAAACAACAGTACGATACAGTGCCTGACGACCCAAACTAGCGACCAGTTTCATGTGCAAATATGGGTGTGACCATTGATCATGTGTACTATTCACAGAGGATTAGGGATTGCTGCAATCACAGCATTGTAAGATGGCAACAGATGTAGTCTTAGCCCCCCCCCCCCCGGTTCAGGGATGGTTGTTCCCTCTTAACATATATGGCCTCTTTTGCCCCTTTTCCCCTTTGTTATACTGGAATGGTATAACGACAATACATTGAATTGACGCACAACTGCAATGCATTGTGGGTGACACACAGTTCTGGAGTGACCATGGTCGGTGGCTCGCACCCTCGGCCCTCGGAGGGTTGATCATCTCATCACGCTCACTTCAGATTTTCAGACAAACGGAGCGACGCTTATGATGGCGGCGAGGATTCCCCCGAGAGCAAGTGCCGAGGGCAGGGCCAAGTTACACCACAACTGAAACGCGGCTAAAGTTTTTAGGGAGTCCCCTGGAGTATATAGAAGTGACTAGAAGAACCCCGCTACAATGTAGCGGTTTGGTTATCCACCCGTCTAAAGCTCCCTCCTCTTCATCCTGCCAGCTAACCGCCTTCCCCCTGCCCCTAACCCCCCCACTCCAACTCCCCCCCCCCAAATGCTCAGAATCATCTGAAATGCCAAGAAAAGTGGTTTTTAGCCATTTTAGAAAATGCATATTTTGCATAATTATGCATAATTATTATAATTACATTTTAATTTTCTGCTATTTTTCTGGTCCTCTCTGGAACAATACCGTCCACCTCCAAAAAAAAAGAGGATCATAAGTGCATTTTTGCAAAAATGCATTTATTTTGCATAATGCCAAAACATTTCTAAGTCCCAGAAAAAAAAAATTTATAGGTGAAAAAAATGAAAGATGCTCAGAATCATCTGAAATGCCGAGAAAAGTGGGTTTTTTTAGCCATTTTTAGAAAATGCATATTTTGCATAATTATTATAATTACATTTTAATTTTCTGCTATTTTTCTGGTCCTCTCTGGAACAATACCTTCCACCTCCAAAAAAAATGAGGATCATAAGTGCATTTTTGCAAAAATGCATTTATTTTGCATAATGCCAAAACATTTCCAAGTCCCAGAAATTTTTTTTATATAGGTGAAAAAATCAAAGATGCTCGGAATCATCTGAAATAGCGAGAAAAGTGGTTTTTAGAAAAATGCATATTTTGCATATTTTTGCATAATTAATTATGCATAATTGTAATTAATGTTCTGCTATTTTTTATAGGTGCCCCTGATCATCCCCAATCACCTCCAAAAAGAATCAAGGCCCCAGGTGCTTTAGTTTGTCCGTTTGGGAAAATACAGGAGTAGATATGGGGGTTACATTTGCATTTTCCCTTCCCTTTTCTTACGTACTTGGGCTGGTTTTCGCGGAGAAATTATCGGAGGCGTGGTTAAGCAGTGTTTATACGATGACGTCACCGCGAGGCGCCCGCGCATCCCCTGGAGTTAGTTAATGGCGGCCGTTTACATAATACGCCTCGGGACACGCCACTTTAAACGCGCTGTCCAGGACAATACAAGTTCACACCTTCCCAGCTTAACACCACCAGCCTAAACTGAACTAAAATGCCAAGACGGAGTCCGCCGCTGACGGGGGCTGAGGTCCAGCCGAGGCCTTGTCGGAGGGACCTGCTAACTGCTAGCCTGCTACCTCGGTAAGCTAGCCCGCCTCCCGCCTATTTCTCTAGTCTTGGAAATCAGTTCCTTCATGCTGTTTCTTCCCTCGTTCTTCATCTGCTCTACGCACTCCAGGTTAGGACTAGTGTTGCATGCTTAACCCTTAACCCCCTAGACCCGACTAGTCCGTAACAATGAGCTGTGGTCAGATGTGGGATTATTAAGAATTAAGTCCCTGGTAACACTTTAGTATGGGGAACATAAAAAAACTTAATTAGTAGTGAATTAGTAATGATCAAGATGCCACTTTAGTATGGGGAACATATTCTAAGTAACAAAAACTTAATTTAGAGTAATGTAACACTATGAACACTTGTAGTTTTGTGTTTTGTTATGTAAGAACAGACCATATTCATTAAGTGTTAGTAAGGGAGAATAACTCTTCTTGTGGTACTACCACCTTATAAAGGCCATACTAAGCAAAGCATATTGAGATGGTACTACTAATAAGCAATACTTCTGAGGTTATAGAGGGAAAACACATAGTTAATGGCTTACTGGTTGTATAATAAGGCCATGCAGAATAAGGCATTAACGAGTACGTAATAATGACCAATTAAGAGCCAATATGTTGCTAATTTGTATGCTAATAAGCACCTAATTAATGGTGACTACGTTCCCCATACTAAAGTGTTACCAAGTCCCGCACTCTGGTCTTACCTCCCTGTCAGTCAGGCGGGGGTTGGTGATGATAACTGTCTGGTCCAGTCAGTTTTTATTTCTGTTTACCTTTTATTTTCTCTCTACTGTCATGACAAAAGAAACTCAAATTGCCAAAGAAATCCTCTCAGATAAGCCAAACTGAAAATGAAAATAGCTCAACACCCCTCGTAGGAAAATCAAATCACTTTTTCATCATAAAATGTCTCTAACATGAAGAATCAAATTTGGTGAAACGGCTGTCATTTCACCACCATGCAGCCAGCAAAAAACAAACAAAACACCATTCTTTGTTTTGTGCTGTCAGTCATTCGATAAGTGTTTTGTTTTAGTTTTTCAAAATAAAAAAGATTAAAGTCACATTTTCTGAAAAACGATTTGAAATCCTTTATCTCAATCTGCTTTAGACACGAACAATATTATGGAATGGTGACGCTTGCAATGATGATTGTGTCTGTGGTGTGTCCGCTAATGTCCCTCGTCTACATGGAAAATAATACATTTTCATGAAATGCTGTCTTGGCAACCTGTTCAGGAGAATCCCATTTTCTGAATGAAAAGGTTTTAAGTGTTTTTTTTTAATGTCTGTCATCGACCCAAAAAAATGTACAGTAAATTTAAAAAAAAATCAACATTTGACACCAAGTTAAACAATCTAATTGAGATTTTCCAGTCTATTGGAAACTTTATTTTATTGTTTTTACACAGTTTGCTAAAAAACAAGTTAATTCAAGTTAATTCATTTGCCACCTTCAACATCCAATCTTCTCAGAATGGAAATGATCACGTTTTACTTTTCCTGTGTCAGGCCTTAGGGATCACTGAGAAAAACTTCTTGAATGGTTTGGAAAAACTTACAACTTACAAAAATACTGAAGCTAGGAGGCCACAGATATGACTTTGTATATCTCTCCCTAGACACAATAGAGACTTGTTTACTCTTTACATTCGAGAAATCAATAAAAACACACTGTAAACCTACCTTTCCTTTTCTCTCCCACTGCTGCTGTTAAGCCTTTCTTTAACCTTTGTCTTATTCCTTATACTTTGTTAACGCCATAGTTTTATTCCTCTCTTGTTATCAGATTTTGTGTGATTTTTTTTTTTATCGAGTTCTTGGGAGTTCATCTTCAAATATTCTGTCAAGTCCACTGTAAAATAAAGGCGCTATCTCTCATTAACTTCTGCTGAGATGCCTCGAGGTGAGACAAGTCAACTCTGATTCCTCTGGAGCTGCTCAGTGGTCAGTAGAGGAAGACGGTGGTCATACTGGGTGACTTCCCAGTGCGAATGTGTATAATTGTGTTACTGTGAAGCTGGATACCAGCGAGAAAGAGCACACATGCCCAGCAAATTTTACCAGGTTAAGAAAGGTCTAGAATATTTATAATGATGAATTCATCATCATCAGCGGTACTTGGGGTCGAATATGACTGTCCTCCTTCTAGGTCCTCGTGAGTATCCTTGCGAGAGGACGCTTGCGTGTGACAGCTTTTTACATGGAGAAGCTGATGTGCCTGCAGCCACTACATGGCCCTTTGCAGTGGGTGGCCAGAGTCCAATGGCATGGAGAACCAAGACGATTGGGGACCACCCTCTGTTGCAGCCTTCGTCTGCCTTCACTGGCACTGTCTTCCACCAGTTCCACCGTTGAGGTCTTTGTTGGATTGCACTTCATCTGAAACCTCCCCCTTGACCTGTCCGCCTTGGGTGACCCAACCAGGAGTTAAGCTCCGGACAGCATAGCTCTTGGGATCATTGGTACATGCAAGCTTCTCCACCATGACAAGGTGGCGATCCAGG
Organism: Lampris incognitus; assembly: GCF_029633865.1. Taxonomy (NCBI): domain Eukaryota; kingdom Metazoa; phylum Chordata; class Actinopteri; order Lampriformes; family Lampridae; genus Lampris; species Lampris incognitus. Next base: position 6,796,987 of record NC_079216.1, on the reverse strand, counting down.
AGAAGAAGTGAACAACGCATCATAAACACTTATATTTACAGTTGGAGTTTGGGCTGGCATGTTGGCTTTGTGATATTAATGGACAGGATCTCAAGGTGCAGCCAAGGTGAGGAGTGTGTCCGTTTGGGAACCTCAGAATTGCATCTCCGCTCTTCGCAGATGATGTGGTTTTGTTGGCTTCATTAGAACGCGACTTCCAGTGTGCATTGGGGTGGTTTGCAGCTGAGTGTGAAATGGCTGGGATGAGAGTCAGCACCTCCAAGTCTGAGGCCATGGTTCTCTACCGGAAAATGGTGGATTGCTGCCTTCGGGTTGGGGATGAGTTGTTGCCTCAAGTGAAGGAGTTAAACTATCTCAGGGTCTTGTTCACAAGTGAGGATAGGATGGAACGGGAGATTGACAGGCGGATTGGTGCAGCATCAGCAGTAATGTGGACGTTGTACCAGACCGTTGTGGCGAAGAAGGAGCTGAGCTGGAAGGCAAAACTCTCAATTTACCAGTCAATCTTCATTCAAATCCTCACCTATGGTCATGAGCTTTGGGTAGTGACCGAAAGGGTGAGATCGCAGATACAAGCTGCTGAAATGAGTTTCCTCCGTAGGGTGTCTGGGCTCAGCCTTCGAGATAGGGTGAGGAGCTCGGACACCCGGAGGGAGCTTGGAGTAGAGCTGCTGCTCCTTCGCATCGAAAGGAGCCAGTTGAGATGGTTCAAGTATCTGATTAGGATGCCTCCTGGGCGCCTTCCTTTGGAGGTTTACTGGGCACGGCCAACTAGAAGGAGACCCCAGGGTAGACCCAGAATTCGCTGGAGGGACTACATGTCCAATCTGGCCTGGGAACGCCTTGGGATCCCCCAGGAGGAGCTGGAGGGTGTTGCTGGGGAGAGGGACGTCTGGAGTGCCTTACTTAGCTTGCTGCCACCGCAACCCGACCCTGAAAAAGCAGCTGAAGATGAGATGAGATAAGATGTTGGCTTTGACCCCCCCTTTTTTTTTAATGATTTTTTAAAAATGATATTTGTCTGCCTTTATTTGATAGCGATAGTCAAGAGAGAGACATGGAATGATATGCAGCAAAGGACCTGGGCTGGATTCAAACCCAAGCCGCTGCAGTAAGGACTCAGCCTTAAGTGGTACGCGCTCTACCAGGTGAGCCACAGGCACGCCCCAGGCTTTGACCCCTTTTAACACTGCAAATGGTACTGTCTTAATTCTGAAGGCGGAGGTAAATGTTTTGTGATCGGTGAACGCTGGTGTACCAGCTCCACTATAGTACAACAGTCCTGCTCCCCAGACCTTGAGTTCCTAACTGTTAATTATATGGAGACCCTTCTACGTCCCAAGAGATTTTGCCTCCATTGTGCTAACTGTGTTTACATCCCACCACAAGCTAATGCTAACACTGCCACCAGGGAACTAGCACAGCACATTTCCTCAGTCGAAAGAACACACCCAGACTCCACAATAATAGTACTGGGCGACGTCAAACACTGCAGTTTGTCCAACAAACTCTCAAACTATATGCAACAAGTGACATCTCCCACAAGAGAAGATAAAATGCTGGGCCACTGCTATACAACAATCACGTCAGCTTACCACGCCTTCCCGAGCGCCCCGCTGGGAAGGTCTGATCATGCAATGCTGTTCCTTTTCCCAGTGTATAAACAAGAATGCAAAACTGTTAAACCAAAGTCCAATGCTGTAAAAATATGGCCCACAGAGGTCTTTGAAACTCAGAGGTTGCTTTGAATGCACTGTTTGGGACATCTTCAGAGACATGTGTAACTGCCTCCACGAGTACACAGACAAAGTAATATTATACATCCGGTTTTGTGTGGACCAGTGTATCCTGACTAAAACCGTGGTGTTGTACAAAATGGCAAACCCTGGTTCTCAAAAGAACTAGCTGCACTATACAGGAAAAAGAATTATGCCTTTAACGGTGCAGACAGGGAGAAATATGTCTGCCAAATATGAACTGCGCTCTGCAATCAGAAAAGCCAAGTCTGACTACACAAAAAAACTGGAACTCACTACCAATAATGCCAGAGCAGTCTGGAAAAGCCTGAAAGAGATGACAAACTACAAAAAGGGGCCCGCTTCACCACCAGATGAGGACCCTAGTGTCGGTGACAGGCTCAGTGATTTTTATGCACAATTTGAGGATGTACACATCCCAACACTCATCCCCCCTCTCCCTCTTTCCCCCACCCCTCCTTTTTCCATCCAAGAGGCTGAGGTGAGGACGCTTTTCAAAAAACAAAATGAAAGGAAAGCAGCAGGGCCAGATCAGCTTTCCCCAGCTATGCTTAGCCACTGTGCCGATCTGCTGGCCCCAGTGTTCACTGACATTTTCAACACCTCCTTATGATAGTGTGCAGTCCCACAATATTTTAAAAGATCTACCATCATCCCAAGTCAGCCAAAATAACATGCCTCAATGACTTCAGGCCAGTTGCCCTCACTTCAGTGGCTATGAGAGTGTTTGAGTGCTTAGTCCTTTCCTATCTGAAGACCTGTATATCCCCACTGATGGATCTTTATCTGTTTGCTTATTGGGCAAATATACGGTTGAGAATGCTATAGACCTGGCTCTTCACCTCACTCTGCAACACCTGGAATCAATGGATCTATTGGCCCAATAACCCTAACCTATGCCTGCATCCTGTTTAGAGACTTTAGCTCAGCTTTCAACACCATTAATCCATCTGTTTCTGGCTTCTGCCTTCATGAGATTTGGCTTTGTGAGAATGATAACTGCTTTTTATTCTCTTACTCTCTCTTCTCTATATTCTGACGTAACATCTTCATTTGTCTGGCTGATTTTGTTATTGTCTGTGCTTTGTACACATATTGATAGATTCTCTAGTTTTCGTTCTCAAACGACTCTTGTGTTGGTGGGCAGCCTTTCGTTCCTAGACTGTTTACTAGCTTCGAGCTTAGCCTAACTTAATTTACTATATAGCCCATTATCACAAATTACAAATTTGCCTCAGTGGGCTTTATAGCAATACAAACTCCTATCCTTAGACCCTCGCATGGGATAAGGAACAACTCCCTAAAAAACATAGAAAACCCCCCCAAAAAAAACCTTTAACAGGGAGAAAAACTAGGAAGACACTTCAGGGAGAGCAACAGAGGAGGGATTTCTCTCCCAAGATGGACAGACAAGCAATGGATGTTGTGTGTACACAATTTACAGAATACAACATTGAAAGAGGATAACAGGATCATAATGGAATTATAATATATATGAATATGATGAGGAGGATACCAGGCAGTATCCAGATGCCACCGCAACAGCCCAGGACCTGAGCCACGTGACCACCATCACCATGTAGACTTGGCAGGAGTACAGACTACACATGCACACAAAAGACGTGCATCACACCATTCACATACGCAGGAGAAGAGACAAGAAAAAAAAACACACATCTGAGTGAGAAAATGATATAACATTGAAACAGAATAACAAAACTACATGGATTTATAAGATATATACAATCCCGCGACCCCGAGAGCAGGATAAGTGGTTCAAATAATGGATGGATATAAAAAGAGAATGTGACGAGGGGGATGCCAAACAGTGTCCAGGTGGCGACCACCATCACCATGGAGACCTGGGAGGAGGACAGACTGCACGTGCACACAAGGGAGACTCACATCACACCAATCACATACACAGAAGAGAAAGGAGAAGACATTCAAAAAGAGAGAAAAAACATGTGAGAGGACAGAACAGTTTGCAATAGTCAATAATCTATACACTATAATCTCGTCGGCAGAACAGTGTTTGGTAAATTTGGTATCTGGGCACTCCAGATAGCCTTAGTCCCAGGTCTGAAAGCAGACCTGCTATTGTTAGTACTGGTAAACAGCTGGTAAACAGACTAGGAACGAGAGGCTGCCTACTAAACACAAGAGTTGTTTGAGAAAGAAAACTAGTGAATCTAGCGATAAGTGAATTAAGTACAGAAAATGGCAAAATCAGGACCAATGAGGAGGTTAGAGCAGAATACAGAAGAGAAGAGAGAGTAAGTCAAGTCAAGTCAATTTTATTTGCACAGCCCAATATCACAAATTACAAATTTGCCTCAAGGGGCTTTACAGCAACACAACATCCCGTCCTTAGACCCTCGCATCGGATAAGGAACAACTCCCTAAAAAAATCCCTTTAACAGGGAGAAAAAATAGGAAGAAACCTCAGGGAGAGCAACAGAGGAGGGATCTCTCTCTCAAGATGGACAACATGCATTGGATGTAAACAGCAGTTATCGATCTCACGAAGCCAAATCTCACAAAGGCGGAAGCCGGAGGCACTTAGATGAGTGAAGAAACGTTTCTCCCACTAGACTTTGTGTGGAGATGAACTGATTCAACTTTCTGGGATTCCTTACCTGAATTATTGAATATGCATCAAGACAAGTCCCGGGTTTGATTTCACCCCATCTGCGTGGAATTTGCATATTCTCTCTTGTGTTTGCGTGCTTTTTCCTCCCGCAGTTCAAAGACTTGTGTCAAGTTGTCTGTCTGGGGCTTAACATGTATTTAAGCACAGACAAAACGACTTTTATAATTGTATTAGACTGTGAAAAGAATTCAATCTTAAACCCACGCACACTCAAAAACAACACGTCGACCATGCTGACCTAAACTATTTGGCACAAACAGCTGCAGACTCCCCACAATCTTGAAAATAATTCGTCACAGAGGAATCAGGGTTGTAACTGGTCCTTAAACTGCCCAGTGTGTTCCTGGATTCAGGTGAACTGGAGGCTAAAATTGTTCGTAAGTGTGAATGGTGTGTGAGAGATTGTGTGTGGGCACTGCAATAAACTGGTGACCTGTCCATTGTATCTTCCTGCCTTCCATCCAATGCTTGCACAGTCGCCAGTGCCCCTCCACCCTCATTTGGTTAAAGTGCATATAGATAATGGATGGACGGGTGGTTGGAGTTGTTATTAGGGAAATTGCTAAATGGATCATAATGGGTTTGTTTCCTTCTTGAATCAATCATCTTGCTGGTGCTATGCAGTTGTTTTGACTAATGCAGTCTTTATGTGCAACAGGAGAAAAGAAAATACTCTGGTGGAACTGTGGTTATACAATTCTGTGTTGCAAAATGGCAATTAAATGTATTCTGCTCTTACACACAGCATGCCATGTGAGGGACATTACTGCAAACTACTGAAGTACTTGCAATTAGATACTTGATATGTTGTGCCTGTTTGACAACTGTTAAGACATTAAGCCAGTCAACACCAGTTAAATAGACATGGCATTGCTATTGTCAGTTCCTGAACCAAGGAGCAGATGGGTCACAAAATTAAGTCGTCTTAATGTGTACAGCTGTTGCGACGACCTGCTGTTTGCTGGATTGCCTACCAACAAGTCTCTTTCAAGCCTTGGCTCAAACAACTAGTACCTGTGGAGAGTCTAAGAGGAAGGCGATCGGTAGCCCCGAGCAACTTTCCATCTAAATGTGAGGGGTTCGTTTAGTCAGAGAGAGACGGACGGTTTGGAGTTACTCAAGTTTGCATCCGCTTCAGAGCGAGGCATCTCTTTTATTGTCGGTTGAAGCGAGGGTGCACAGAAGGTTCACTGAGTCCCCTGCGGTGTATAGATAAGACAAAAGACTCATCTGGCACAACAGAGAAGAGAGAAAGAAAGAAAGTGTGCGGATCTCCAGAAACAGCCTTAATATCCCAAGAGAGAAAAACATTTGTTTCAGGAGATGGGCCGATGCGTTGACTGAGCAGTTAGCGCTATCTTTGACACTTCCAAACAATAGCAACCTCAGATTAGAGGATGGGATTGAGAGAGAGAGAGAGAGAGAGAGAGAGAGAGAGAGAGAGAGAGAGAAGTTAAAAAAAAGAACTTGACTCCACACAGTAAGGATTCTTACTGAACACAGCTCCAAATGGTGGCAAAGGTGACAGACAACCTTATTGTACTTCTAGCCATCCATTATCCAAACCGCTTAGCCTGCTCTCAGGATCGCGGGGGGTGCTGGAGTCGATCCCAGCAGTCATTGGGCGGCAGGCAGGGAGACACCCTGGACAGACCGCCAGGCCATCACAGGGCCGACACATTCACACCTAGGGACAATTTAGTACGGCTGATTCGCCTGACCTACATGTCTTTGGACTGGGAGGAAACCGCAGCACCCGGAGGAAACCCACGCAGACACGGGCAGAACATCCAAACTCCACACAGAGGACGACCCGGGACGACCCCTAAGGTTGGACAACTCCGGGACTCGAACCCAGGACCTTCTTGCTGTGAGGCGACCGCACTAACCACCGCGCCACCGTGCCGCCCTCTTATAGTACTTAAGATGGATAGTAAGGGGTCTTCATTTTAGAACACAGATCTCAGACGTAGATGACATTCATGCTAACGTGGCGAAATTTGAAAATGCCATTTTTATGTCAAAAACAGGTTTTCTGTCCCCGCTAGTGTTTTCAGATTGTTCACGGTCCACACTGAAAATCTGAAACAATAGGAAAGCACTCAGGTCTCTTCTATTGGGGATGTGGACGTACCTCAAGTAGGTAGCTTCACCTCAAGTCGCATGACCGTCACCCGTCAGAGTTTTTAGAGAACCACCTTTCCCCTATCCATACTTGGTCACCAGACTGCAAATGCCGCTTAGGGTGATGCAAGGTGAAATTTGAAGGGGACAAAAGGTGGTTTCAAATTTTCAGATTTATCCGTGTCAAGTCATCGATCCCTGTCCATGGAGTAGTTTGCTGATATGTCCTTTCGTTTGGGGAGCTACTTTGTGTTATGCGGATCCAAAATTAAATTAATTTGAGCCGTACATCGTTTTATTCTACAGGTGCTGTCCCAATGAGGTTTCCCTGGATAGTATAGTCTCACTTGTTGACTGAATTTCAGCGCGCTTTATTGGGAGGCTCTGCCTCCACCCTTAACATCCAATTCTAGCTATTTTATTCTTCTCTGCTTTTAATTTCTATTTTACATTTTTTATGTTAATCTATTATAATATTGTACTATTATATTTTACATGCTAACAAAGTGCATTTGATTTCCATTTTGTTGATTGTAAAAGAGAGATTGTAAAGAAAAGAGATGGAAATGGATGATCCACTGTGGTGCGACACTTAACGGGAGTAGCTGAATGAAGAAGAAGATGAAGAAGAAGAAGAAGAAATTGATTGTAAAGAACTTTTTTCTACTTGTGATTATTTTGATTTACTTCCTTCTAATGTAAAGCATGTTGAACTGGATTCTGTGAATGAAATATGCTATATAAAGTTTATTGGACATGTCATTAGAGTAAAGTAGACCATCTCCCGCCCACTCACATTTTCCCCACCGGCAGTGATGGGCTGGGATCAAAAATTTTACGTTTTTCAATAAAAAATATGCAATTTCACATCAGTTTGGACCATTATCATCACCATATCTGTGTTCAAAAAGTTGGGAAAGCTAGAGCAGATGATAAATAAGCATCAACCAAAAAGCTTAAAGACAAAACTTGCTAAAGAAGTCCACTGGGGACCAATGACAGCCATTGGATTTGGGGAAAGTCATTTAGTTAGTTTTGATGCTCTCCACATTGATTTTACATTCATTTGGCTTCGGCGGTGCCCAAAACAGCTTGGGTGCTGTGCCTAAGCCTTATAATGGAAGGGGAAACCCTGCTGTAGCCTATACTGGACATTTACTGCCAGGCTGACAACTTACTGCTGACCTTTTCCTGCCCCGCCCACATTCACCCTCACTTTTCTGCCACTCGCTCTCACACGTGCTACGTGCACACGCTGCATACTGCCTTATTCCTTAAAGGAGCTATGCTACTCTTCTGATGGTACCTTTCATACGTCCTTTGAAGAATGAGGAGAGGAAGGATTCTGGGATTTGATGCACTAGTTGATGACTATATATTTTAATACCCCCCCCCAACTATAACGATTCACTCTGAATGGCCCAAATGGCCAGTGGTTGACCATGGACATCCAGATGGCTAGTCCGTCACTGCCTACTGGGCCCACGTCAACGATGTCTAATTACCTCAAAGGAATCACCGGGGTGGCGCAGTGGTTAGCGCGGTCGCCTCACAGCAAGAAGGTCCTGGGTTCGAGCCCTGGGGTAGTCCAACCTTGGGGGTCATCGCGGGTCATACTCTGTGCGGAGTTTGCATGTTCCTCCCGGGTCAGCGTGGGCTTCTTCCGGGTGCTCCGGTTTCCTCCCACAGTCCAAAGACATGTAGGTCAGATGAATCGGCCGTACTAAATTGCCCCTAGGTATGAGTGTGTGCGTGTGTGTGTGTGTGTGTATATGTCAGCCCTGTGTGATGGCCTGGCAGCCTGTCCAGGGTGTCCCCCTGCCTGCCGTCCAATGACTGCTGGGATAGGCTCCAGCATCCCCGCGACCCTGAGAGCAGGATAAGCGGGTAGGCTCCAGCATCCCCGCAACCCTGACAGCAGGATACGCGATTTGGATAATGGCTGGATGGATGGAATCACCGGGGCTGATCAAATCTCCCCCTCTCCCAGCGGCAGATCTGTAGATTCACAAACACACTTCCTCCCCGCTGTCTGGTTCATGGCTATCATCCAACTGAGAGATGCCATCTGAGCCACCGACTCAGTGACTCATAGCGCGACTGACTCCCTCCACCGGCCGCCTGCAGCTCGTCTGCCATCCATGCTGACACACACCGAGCTGAGGCTAGCTCCATGGGGGAAGGATGAATAATGTAAAAAGAGGCAGTTCAAAGACGTTTGATGCTCCCTGTCAGCAGCGTCGAGCTGCTTTCTCGCTCTCTGTAAACCCCCTTCCTTGAGTACCCATCTGAGGTCTGTCCTGGCCATGGCTCGCCTTTATTCACAGATGTTGCCCGGTTAGACAAAATGGTCAGCGGTAAACAGAAGAAGTTGAAAAAAGAGTAAAAACAGGGTCCCTCTGTGAAGACATAATTCATTAGTCAAAGAAAGTTGAATCAGTTCATCTGGACACAACGTTTATTGAAAGAAAAACGTTTCATCACTCATCTAAGGGACCTCTTCAGTCTCAGCTCACTGCAGGTGTCCCCACCCTTACAAACAATACAGTGGGAAAACGACTGAAAACAACGATCCGTTTCATATGCAAATTGCCATGAGCATTAAGTAGCGTTTCAATTGTAATGTGTACTATTCACAGAGGATTTGGGAATGGTTGCAATCACAGCATTGTAAGATGGTGACAGATGTACTCTTAGCACCCCCCCCCCGCCACCGGTTCAGGGATGTTTGTTCCCTCTTCACATAGATGGCCTCTTTGACTCCCTGTTCAAACCAGCGTTCCTCCCTATCAAGGATGTGCGCATCCTCGTCCTTGAAAGACTGCAACTGGCCTGTAGATGGTGTAGACTGGATTCCTGGCCTGATGTGTTAGCTCTCCTGTGTTGTGCCATCCTCTTGGCCAGCATCTGTTTAGTTTTTCCCAATGTGTTCTCCCTTATTTGTGCTGTACAACTAGCAGGTGTCAGTTCACTTTTCCTGAGTAGGGGCAGGAAATCATCACCCAGATAACACAGCCCTCTCCCTAGGTCCAGAGAAAACCAAAACCTAATATAAAGCCTTGACTGGTTGCACTTCATGTTGCAGAGTTTGAAGCCCTAGCTTAAAGGTGATGTCTACCATACCTAGTGTTTTAGCCAGTCACCACTTGTGACACGATGAACTTCTTTTTAATGGGTGTTTTTGCGAGGGAAGGAATTGACATTTTGGTTTCCTCACTGATAAATGAAATGGAACCTGTATCTAGCATGATGTGCATATCGGTGCCCTCAATAATTCCATTTACGTAGGAGGTTAAATTTTCAATTAGAGGAGCTTCAATGTTCTCAGTTTCTGTCAAGGCCATGGTCATATCTGTACTACCACTAGGGGTCAGTGGTGCACCGACATTGTCGGTTATTTCAGTGAGGCAGCCATCTCGGGCTTCAAGAAGTAGCTGATGAACACCCCACGTCATCAGCTAATGGCCATTTCCAAGTGGAAATCTGCCATGATCTTTTTAACCACTCTTAATGGGGCACTGCTGGTCCCAATCCTGGAATGAAACATGTTTGATATAGGAACTCAGGCTTCAGTGGTCAGAGTTGAGTCTGTTGGGAGAGGGTTGTCTCCCTCTCTTTTCCCCATAAGAGCAAAAGGTGTGGTCTGAGTAGTGGCTATCTCTGTAAGCTTTTCCTGGGATCGCCATCTTGCTGTGGTGGAGAGACTTGCATTTGCCCAGAGAACCCAATAGCAATGCCGCCTGTTACTACCTCTCCTGTTTGGGTTACCTATGGTGGTAACGTTGAGGGGGAGGATACAGACAGAGCGCGATTCAAACCAAGTCCTCAATGGTGGTGTGGGCGGAAGATGGTGGCTAGTCAGATGTCAGGTGGTAAAATCTGGGAGAAGCATCACAACGGTCATGAAAGCCAAAGAAGGCTGCAGCAGTGAGTGGCTCCCAATTGTCTTGGATTCCTTACCATCTTACTGTCAAGGACCATGTGGTGATTGAATGTGCATCAGTCTCTTCACGTAAAAAGATCCCATGGACAGGCGTTCTGCCGAGGGTATTTTCTCCTACCTACCTTCTCCTAAGTCCTTGGGTGACAGGAGCGGGACAGTGAGGTCTGAGGGCTCCTAGCTATGCACTGGCACATAGACAGTGGGTGTTCTGAATCAGTCATCTTGCTCTCAGAACTCAGGCAGAGAGAGCATTCTGGCAGCTGCACCTATGACTGAGCAGCCCTATTAAGGATCCACTCTGTTCACCCCATATGGGGAAGGGGCTAGAGAAGGTGCCCTAAAAATATCCTGCCTCATCAAAACCTGACTGGAATACTGCAGCCAGTGGGTTCACCTTATAGCAGTCAAAAACAAAAAACTATGAACGTTGAGGCATGGAATGTGCGAACCCTCATGGGCAGTGCCTCAAATGATCGACCTGAATGCAGAACTGCAATCATCACAAGGGAGGCAAAGATCATGAAGTCTGGAAAGTTACAGTGGGTAAAGAGGGTGTAGGTAACATAAACCCCAATGGCATCTTCTTGCTCTCAAAATGTGCTGAACACAGCCTTGTCATAACCAACACCCTTTTTCGGCAGAGAAACAAGTTCAAAACATCATGGATGCATTCCCGATCCAAGTTCTGGCATCTCATAGATTATGTGATTGTAAGGGCTAAAGATCGCAAAGATGTCAAAATCACCAGGGCCATGACCTGTGTCAATGGTTGCTGGACTGACCACTGTTGCTGGACTGACCACAGTCCACTGCCTGGACTGACCATCCCCTCCATAATGATAATCCAATTAATACACAAAAGAAGAAAATCAAAAGAAACTGAGCAGCCTAAAATTCAACACTGGAACCCTAATTGACATCAACATGGCACAACGCCTCAGGAACTCCCTACAAGAGTGACTCCCAAAACAGTACCCAGAGGATGTTGAAGGAAACTGGGGGGCCCTGAAGACCACAATCCTTGAGACCACCAGGAACATCATTGACTTCAAAACCAGGACACATTCAGGATTGGTTTGATGGAAATGACTCTGAGATTAAACATCTGATATACACCAAAAATGAAGGCCTTCTACACATGGCAGAATGAATTAACTAAAAGGCCAAATACAGGTTCACTGTAAGGCTTTGGCAGTCGTACAACATAGAATGGGAGAACTAAAAACAATTGGTGGATGGAGAAAGTCCTGGAAATTCAGCGGCTTGCTGACACTGGTAACACCAGAGGTCTCTTCTGGGTTACCAAGGCTGTGTATGGACCCACATACAGAGGCCTCAATTCCCTCTGCTCCAAAGATAGGCAATCTCTCCTGAAGGACGGAGTGGCCATCAGCTGTAAATGGAGAGAACACTTTCAGAAGCTACTGAACCGAAACTCCACTGTTGAGATGGAAGCCATCAACTAAATTCCACAGAGGCCCATCATGGAGCACATCGGTGCCCCCCCCCGGCATAATTGAGGTCCAGGATGCTATCAGAAAGTTGAGTAACAGCAAGGCCTCTGGACCTGGTGGGATTGCAGCGGAAGTCCTCAAAGAAGGCAGCGCTGAACTCTTGAATCACATCTATAAACTGCTCCTTAAAATCTGAGACAAGGAAGAAATTCCTGCTGAAATCAGGGACACCCTAATTGTCACAGTCTAAGAAAGGAGATAAGCTGGACTGTGGTGACTACAGAGGGATAGCACTTCTATCCACTACAAGTAAAATACTGACCCGCATACTGGCTAGTCGACTAATAACTTTGGCAGAAGAGAGCCTTCCTGAGTCTCAGTGTGGCTTTTGCTCAGTCAGGGGGAGAACGAATATGATTTTCAGAGCTTATCAGCTTCAAGAGAAATCCTGGGAGCAACATCTGCCACTGTATATGGCTTCACTGACCTCACAAAGGGTGCACAGCTCTCAGTTTGAGGAACTTAAACTGATCGCCTTCGAAGCTCTTTTCTGGTTTGGCTTTCTGTCTTATCTGGGAATGAAATATTAACCTCCAGACCGTTGGCTAAGTGTTATATAAATATTGCATGGTGTGGAGGAAGCTTTCTAATACTCCACCAAACAACCTGTGGTCTGAACAGCGCCACCAAGTGGCTGACACTAAAATATAAACCAAACGCTGCAATCGCTAAACATGCAGACAAGATGATAGGCGATAATTCAATAAGCATACAGTGAATTCATGTTTAAACTTACGTTTACACAACTTTTGCCCATGCAACACAAATTCATTCTTACATTCTTTATTACTTCCATTCACCCATTCCATTTTCCAAGCCGCTTATCCTAATTAGGGCCGCGGGATGCTGGAGCCTATCCCAGCAGTCACTGGGCGGAAGGCAGGCAAACACCCTGGACAGGTTGCCCGTCCATCACAGGGCAGACGCATTCTCACCTAGAATGAAGTTGTGTTGCATGGGTAAAAGTTGTGTAAATGTAGGTTTAAACATGGATTTACTGTGTTCTTATTGAATTATTACCTGTCATCTTGTCTGCATGTTTAGTGATTGCAGCATTTGTTTACAATTTGTGATACTGGGCTATACAAATAAAATTGACTCGACTTGACCTAGGAACAGTTTAGTACGGCCGATTCACCTGACCTACATGTCTTTGGACTGTGGGAGGAAACCGGAGCGCCCGGAGGAAACCCACGCAGACACGGGTAGAACATGCAAACTCCACACAGAGGACGACCTGGGATGACTCACAAGGTTGGACTACTGCGCGATTTGAACCCAGGACCTTCTTGCTGTGAGGCAACAGCGCTAACCATTGGGCGGCTGTGCCACCCCTGCATTCAGATCTTGGGTTTTAAATCATCTCAGAAACTGAGGAAGATTTCCATTAACCTTTATAGACTGATATCAAAGGGGAAAGTCTCACTTCCTGCTGACTATATCAGCATGGAGTCAAAATAATCTTTCTGATATATCCTCCTAATGTCTTTTTCATAGACCAGGGATGAGCATTCTTATCCAGAAAGGGTCAGTGTGGGTAAAACTTTTTGTTCCAACCAAGCAATTACTCACCTGTGTTTCCAAATCAAGTTCTTCAGCAAGGACTCTACTGGTTGATAAGTGGGATCAGGTGTGTAACTGCTTGGTTGAAACTAAAACCTTTACCCCCACTGGCCCTTTCTGGATAAGATTGCCCACCCCTGCCATAGACCATTCCAGCGAGCTTGCCGACCTTTTATTACTTATTGCAGTGTAATCAGTGGCTTCTGTACTCCCTCCATCTGATAACATCTATCTTCACGGCCTCCTCCCTTCCTTGGCTGTGCTCTTGTTGCTCTTCGAAGTTTTCTCTCTCTCTCTCTCTCTCTCTGTCCTTTCTGCGGGGCAGTAGAAACAAATTTGCATCGTTTTACAGTGTGGACAATTTGAAAACCTGTTTGTTGTTTTAAATGCATTGTTTGAACCACTCGAGGCATTTTCTGAAACTGTTTTCGTTTTATGAGCTGGATTACAATAAGACGCATAAGTTTGAATATCAGCTGTTGGGACTTCCTGTTGAGGGAGGCTCTCTGTTCTACTTTATTGAAACATCCATTTATATTATGAACAGGAAAAACAGAACGGAGGACGGAACAGCGATGGAAGTCGTACCTTTTATTCATTTCACTTTCATTCGTCAATGGTGCTATAACAGTGTGAGTTTTTCATTTGTTCCAGGATGAAATAGTCTTTAAAGGTGTTTTTGGTGGAAATCTGCTTTAGATGTGTGTCTTAATTTGTTGTTACAGAGGTATAGATATCTATTTAATTATATATATATATATATATAAAATGGCGGCACGGTTGCGCAGTGGTTAGTGCAGTCGCCTCGCAGCAAGAAGGTCCTGGGTTTAAGCCCCAGGGTAGTCCAACCTTGGGGGTCGTCCCTGGTCGTCCTTTGTGTGGAGTTTGCATGTTCTCCCTGTATCTGTGTGGGTTTCTCCCGGGGGCTCCGGTTTCCTCCCACAGTCCAAAGACATGTAGGTCAGGTAAATCGGCCGTACTAAATTGTCCCTACGTATGAATGTGTTTGTGTGTGTGTGTGTGTGTGTGTTGGCCCTGTGTGATGGCCTGGCGGTCTGTCCAGGGTGTCTCCCCGCCTGCTGCCCAATGACTGCTGGGATAGGCTCCAGCATCCCTGTGACCCTGAGAGCAGGATAAGCGGTCCGGATAATAGATGGATGTAGGGAATAAAAGTACAGATATATTTGTATGTCTCTGATATAAACTAAATAAATTTGCTTTTGAATCTCAACTCCCCCCACCCCCCTCACTGTAGCCATTAACATTATGGCACTCTCAAGTCCTGACTCATCTGCTGCTACAGCAACAGGAGATAACTCTTCCTCCACCTCCTCTAGCCTTGCCTGCACCTCATTGGCCTCATCCTTTTCTTCTTGAAAAAGCCTCTTGGATCCATAGCCTTCAAGTCTTACCTTAGTGAATTAGCTAGCTAGCTACCACCTGATGTCAACAATGACAAGCCCTCTAACTGGTGCGGTGCTCGCTCTCTCTCTCTCTCGCTCACAAAAAATGTGTGCATGCGGAGTAGTGCGAAGTAGATCTAGTGAGGGTTGGGGTGGAGATGTTGTAGGGGTTTGGTGAGGGTTGGGGGTGGAGATAATGCCCACTATCATTTATTATATACTTACTCATTTTGTCATGTTGTGTCTGAGCTGTTGTGTTTTGTGTTGTATATGAAAAACAAAACAAGGGATGGATCATGAGGGACAGGCTGAGGGAGAACAGAGGTGGGGTGCAGAAAAAAAATACATATTGTTAATTTTCTTACCAATGAAAATTATAGGGTTAATTAAAAAAAAAAGGAGCAAAATCATTAATATCTTACAGCAGCGTTGTGACTAAAAGCAAACTGCCCCTTTTCTGTGTTTCTGGCCAGGCCAGTGTGTTTGTATAGACGGGGACAGCCCCTTTGTGTGTTGACTTCAATATCAACCACATCCAGCGTGCCTGGTTAGAAACCAGAGGTAAACACTGTTGTCGTGACAGCGGGAACATTTTGTCGATAACTTCTGTTGCTAAGGAACAGAAGCGAGGCGTTGGTGTCGGACGCTGGTAATTATACTCTCAGAATATGATCAGGAGTAAATAACTCGTGCACGCGAGATGCATGAAGGAGAGACACAGAGCGTTGTCGGGTGACATCAGATCCTCGTATATGTGTCAAAAAAACACCCAAGTAGAGACGGCGAGGAGCCAGAGGAGCCCCATGGAAACTCCCAGTCGATAGCAGGAGACGAGGAGACGCCAGCCTCGTTCCGCTGAGTGTGAAATATGAATAAAGATTAGAGCCAGTGTGGATCTGGGGAAGCCTCAGCTCTCTCTCTCTCTCTCTCTCTCTCTCTCTCTCTCTCTCTCTCTCTCTCTCTCTCTCTCTCTCTCTCTCTCTCTCTCTCTCTCTCTCTCTCTCTCTCTCTCTCTCTCTCTCTCTCTCTCTCTCTCTCTCTCTCTCTCTCTCTCTCAGAGAGACACACACACAAACATCAGAAGTCAGTGGGAAGTACGCATGGTAGAGTCCACAGCTCATTAGTCATCATACTGGATACAACAGCTGTCACAACTTGATAAGGAATAGCTGAACCAAGCATCCATTTTGAAGAGGCAGAAATCCTTATTCCTCTCCAAATTATGCAGGCGTGAAGTGTATGTATGCACTGGTGTTTGTAAGCCAGTGCGATCAGATGCACACCTGCCCTTAATTAACTTTTTATATTTTTTATTTTAGCTATATACACTACCGTTCAAAAGTTTGGGATCACCCAAACAATTTTGTGTTTTCCATGAAAAGTCACACTTATTCACCACCATATGTTGTGAAATGAATAGAAAATAGAGTCAAGACATTGACAAGGTTAGAAATAATGATTTGTATTTGAAATAAGATTTTTTTTACATCAAACTTTGCTTTCGTCAAAGAATCCTCCATTTGCAGCAATTACAGCATTGCAGACCTTTGGCATTCTAGCTGTTAATTTGTTGAGGTAATCTGGAGAAATTGCACCCCACGCTTCCAGAAGCAGCTCCCACAAGTTGGATTGGTTGGATGGGCACTTCTTTGAGCAGATTGAGTTTCTGGAGCATCACATTTGTGGGGTCAATTAAACGCTCAAAATGGCCAGAAAAAGAGAACTTTCATCTGAAACTCGACAGTCTATTCTTGTTCTTAGAAATGAAGGCTATTCCATGCGAGAAATTGCTAAGAAATTGAAGATTTCCTACACCGGTGTGTACTACTCCCTTCAGAGGACAGCACAAACAGGCTCTAACCAGAGTAGAAAAAGAAGTGGGAGGCCGCGTTGCACAACTGAGCAAGAAGATAAGTACATTAGAGTCTCTAGTTTGAGAAACAGACGCCTCACAGGTCCCCAACTGGCATCTTCATTAAATAGTACCTGTTAGAGCCTGTTTGTGCTGTCCTCTGAAGGGAGTAGTACACACCGGTGTAGGAAATCTTCAATTTCTTAGCAATTTCTCGCATGGAATAGCCTTCATTTCTAAGAACAAGAATAGACTGTCGAGTTTCAGATGAAAGTTCTCTTTTTCTGGCCATTTTGAGCGTTTAATTGACCCCACAAATGTGATGCTCCAGAAACTCAATCTGCTCAAAGAAGTGCCCATCCAACCAATCCAACTTGTGGGAGCTGCTTCTGGAAGCGTGGGGTGCAATTTCTCCAGATTACCTCAACAAATTAACAGCTAGAATGCCAAAGGTCTGCAATGCTGTAATTGCTGCAAATGGAGGATTCTTTGACGAAAGCAAAGTTTGATGTAAAAAAAATCTTATTTCAAATACAAATCATTATTTCTAACCTTGTCAATGTCTTGACTCTATTTTCTATTCATTTCACAACATATGGTGGTGAATAAGTGTGACTTTTCATGGAAAACACAAAATTGTTTGGGTGATCCCAAACTTTTGAACGGTAGTGTATATATATATTGCCAATAGACAAATACTCCCCCCATTGGGCCATTAGCGATCACGTGTTTTTGAATTTTTGAATGTCGCACCTCTCCCTTCCCCATTGGACATTGTACACGTGATGTGCATGATGAAGCAGTAAATGGTATGTTCTTTCCTGAGTAGCTGTATTGACAGCTGGTGATTGCTTATGGCATGAAACAGGCTTGACTCACTGGATTATATATAATCCAGTGAGTCAAGTGAAGTCTTTATGAGGCAGTACAAGCCGGTTTCATGCCATAAGCAATCATCGGCTGTCAATAAAGCTACTTGGTATGCGGCATAGTGGCACAGCGGTTAGTGCGGTTGCCTCACAGCAAGAGGGTCCTGAGTTCGAGCCCTAGGGTTGTCCAATCTTGGGTGTCCTCTGTGTGGAGTTTGCATGTTCTGGCCATATCTGCATGGGTTTCTTCTGAGTGCTTCGGTTTCCTTCCACAGTCCAAAGACATGTAGGTCAGGTGAATCAGCCGTACTAAATTGTCCCTAGATATGAATGCGCGCGTGTGTGTGTGTGTGTGTGTGTGTGTGTGTGTGTGTGTGTGTGTGTGTGTGTGTGTGTGTGTGTGTGTGTGTGTGTGTGTGTGTCTCAGCCCTGTGATGGCCTGGCAACCTATCCATGGTGTTTCCCCGCCTGCCACTCAATTACTGCTGGGATAGGCTCCAGCATCCCTGCGACCCTGAGAGCAGGAGAACAATACTGACCATGAAAGATCCCCACAAGGGTACAACACCTTCAAGTTACCGGCCGATAACCTGCCTCTCCACAACATGGAGGATCCTGTCAGGCATCATAGCAGCTAAGCTGAATGGGCACATGAGTCCATACGTGAACGAAACTCACGAAGGAACTGGGAACAACACCAGACGGTCAAAGCATCAGCTACTGGTTGATAGAGCAGTCACCCAAGATGCTAAGACCAGACAGACCAACCTGAATACAGCCTGTAGTGACTACAAGAAAGCTTATGAGTCAGTGCCCTACATCTGGTTACCGGAGTGCTTCGCGCTATACAAAGACAACAGGACACTAATAGCCTTCATCAAGAGCTCAATGTGGCAGAGGAAAACAACAGTAGAGACCAGTGTGGCAATCGAGTCACTAAACCTCAAGTCCGAGTCAAGCCTCGAGTCCCCAGTGTTCGAATCCAAGTCCGAGTCCTCAAAGTCCGAGTCAAGTCCCCATTACCCGAGTCCGAGTCATCAGGGTTGAGTATGAATCGAGCTCCAAGATGGGCTCCACTGCTCCACTCTGGAACCGTAAAAAAGCTGATATACAAATAAAAAAGGTCTACATTAAACAAAAATGACACAGCTGTCACCATTTCAAAAGGAGTTTATTTACTTTGTGACACAATAGCCAAACAAGTGCACTCGCAAGCATGTGCACATACACCAGTGTTGTAGTTGAGTCACTAAACCTCGAGGTCGAGTCTTGAGTCCCCAGTGTTCAAGGCCAAGTCCAAGTCCGAGTCTTCAGTGCCCAAGTGCAAGTCAAGTCATGAGTCCTGAAAGTCCGGACTTGTGTCAGACTCGAGTCCGAGTACTGGACTCGAGTATGAGTCCTGGACTCGAGTACTACAACACTGCTAGAGGCCAACTCAAAGCCAGTCACACAGGTAACCATCAAATGTGGTGTATACTAAGGCGAGATATTGTTTCCGCTGCTGTTCTGCATAGGCCTGAACCCCCTCCCCTCAGTCAGATCATCACAAACAGTGGGTGTGAATACAGGTGCAGAAGTGGCGTTACCATCAGCCAACTCCTATACATAGATGACGTCAAGCTGTATGCCAGGAATGAGCGACACATTGACTCACTGATTCACATCACCAGGATCTACAGCGACGACATCGTGATGTCATTTGGACTGGACAAGTGTGGTCGAATGTTGGCAAAAAGAGGAAAGGTGGTGAGCACCGAAGGGGTTGAATTAACATATGGCAGGATAACAGACATACAGGACAGTTACAAGTACCTGGGTATTCCACAGGCAAATGGAAACCGCAAAGAAGCGTACACTGAAAGGCATAACCAAGTGGCTGGGATAATATCTGGACTGAAAACAGACTGGAAGTCCCCAAGTCCAAATGGGAGACACCACCAAAGGCGGTTGTTGAGAATGGCAGAGCTAAGATCCTGTGGGACTTCAAGTTGCAAACTGACAAGCAGGTGCTGGCTAACCAACCATACATTGTGGTGGTCGACAAGGAACAGAAGACAGCAGTAGTGATCGATGTAGCAATCCTGCGCAATGGCAATATCACGAAGAAAGATCATGAGAAGCTAGAGAAATACCAAGGGCTGAGGGAAGAACTAGATCGGATGTAGAAGGTGAAATACACAGTAGTCCCAGTGGTAATAGGAGCACTAGGGGCTGTGACCCCCAAACTGCGAGAGTGGCTCCAGCAGATTCCAGGAACATCTGAGATCTCTGTCCAGAAGAGTGTGGTCCTAGGAACATCTAAGATACTGCACAGAACCCTCAAACTCCTAGGCCTCTGGTAGAGGACCGAAGCTTGAGGAAGACACACTTCACCCGAAAAAGGGTGAGAAGGATATATATATATATATATATATATATATATATATATATATATAAATCCAGTGATTTAAATTTTTTTTAATTAGACAGTACAAGCCTGTTTCATGCTATGTGCAATCATCAGCTGTCATTAGAGCCTGTCATTAGAGCTGTCATGTGGAAGATGATATCCACAGTGGTCACAGTTGTAATAGGAGCACTAGGGGCTGTAACCCCAAACTCGGAGAGTGGCTCCAGCAGATCTCAGCAACAACATCTGAGGTCTCAGTCCAGAAGAGTGCAGTGCTAGGAACAGCTAAGATACTGCACAGAGCCCTCAAACTCCGAGGCCTCTGGTCGAGGACTCGAGCTTATGGTGGCACGGTGGCCCAGTGGTTAACACTGTTGCCTCACAGCAAGAAGGTCCTGGGTTCGAACACCAGGCCGGAATTTACGTGTTCTCCCCATGTCTGTGTGGGTTTCTTCCCACCATCAAAAGACTTGCATGTTAGGGTTAATACTCCTGCTTGTTTGCCTGACAAAGGCAATGAAAAGTGGCGTTGGTCCCTGGGCACTGCAGCTGCCCAATTGCAGAGAATAAATTTCATTGTAACCTGTACAACGACAAAATAAAGTGTCTTTCTTCTTTTCACTCTAATATTGTGCAGGTCCCCCTCGTGCCACCAAAACAGCTCTGACCCATCGAGGCATGCACTCCACAAGACCTCTGAAGGTGTCCTCTGGTTTCTGGAACCAAGACGTTAGCAGCAGATCCTTTACATCCTGTAAATTGTGAGGTGGGGCCTCCATGGATCAGACTTGTTTTTCCAGCACATCCCACAGATGCTCAGTTGGATTGAGATCTGGGGAATCTGGAGGCCAAGGCAACACCTTGAAGTCTTTATGTTCCTCAAATCATTCCAGAAAATTTTTTGCAGTGTGACAGGGAGCATTATCCTGCTGAAAAAGGCAACTGCCATCAGGGAATACGGTTGCCATGAAGGGGTGTACTTGGTCTGCAACAGTGTTTAGGTAGGTGGCACGTGTCAAAGTAACATCCACATGAATGCCAGGACCCAAGGTTTCCTAGCAGAACATTATCCAGGCCATCACACTACCTCCGCCGGTTGGCTTTATTCCCACAGTGCATCCTGGTGCCATCTCTTCCCAAGGTAAACCCACACACACCCGGCTGTCCACATGCTATAAAAGAAAATGTAATTCATCAGACCAGACTACCTTGGCTCAGGTCCTGGGGCTGTTCCAGTGGCATCTGGACACTGCTTGGCATCCTCCTCATCATATTCTTCATATATTTTATAATTCCATTGTAATTCTGTTATCCTCTTTCAATGTTGTATTCTCTAAATTGTGTACACACAACATCCATTGCACATCTGTCCGTCTTGGAAGAGATAGTCCTCCTCTGTTGTTCTCCCTGAGGTTTCTTCCTATTTTTTCTCCCTGTTAAAGGGTTTTTTTTGGTGTTTTTTTTTTCTTAGGGAGTTGTTCCTTATCTGATGTGAGGGTCTAAGGACAGGATGTTGTATTGCTATAAAGCCCACTGAGGCAAATTTGTAATTTGTGATAATGGGCTATACAAATAAAATTGACTTTACTTGATTTGACCTTTTTCCATGGTCCAGTTCTGACTCTCACATGCCCATTGTAGGTGCTCTTGGCGGGGGGTGGGGGGGGGTGGACTCTGATCAGTCTGTGGTTACACAGATCCATACACAGCAAGCTGTGATGCACTGTGTGTTCTGACAGCTGTCTATCATAGCCAGCATTAACTTTTTCAGCAATTTGAGCTACAGTAGCTCTTCTGTGGAATCAAATCAGACAGGCTAGCCTTTACTCCCCATGTGTATCAATGAGCCTTGGGTACCTGTCGCCAGTTCACCAGTTGTCCTTCCTTGGACCACTTTTGATAGGTACTGACCACTGCATACCAGGAACACCCCACAAGATCTGCTGTTTTGGGAGATCTCTGACTCAGTCGTCTAAGTATCACAATTTGGCCCTAGTCAATGTCGCTCAAATCCTTACCTTTACCAATGTTTCCTGCTTCCAGCACATCAACTTCAAGATCTGACTGTTCACAGGCTGCCTAATATATACCAGCCCTTGACAGGCGCCATTGTATCAGACCAAGTCACCTTCTTCCATTGCTCCATGGTCCAGTTCTGACGCTCATGTGCCTCTTAGTAGTAGGCACTTTCAGACTACTTGTTCCTTTGTGTACAGTATTGTTAAGTGTTATTATATACATGCACTCATACGTGGGCATACAGGTACAACTACATACTCCAAACAGAAGTACTTAACATTTAATGGGACATGGTTACACAGATATAGACAAATCCTTTCACCGGGGTATTTTGATTAAATCTGCTATGGCAGAGAGGATGAAACTCCTACCAAAACAGACTTTTTTCCAGGTTATGGACATGTATCTGCAACCGGATGGGAGTGAAGTGAAGAATGGGTTAAGGGGGGTGTCTGGGTCATGGGCTGTAGGAAGTGCTTAGTATTTGAATGTGGCTTTGCTGTTGAGACCTGAGAGGTTGGAAGTGGGACAGCCAGTGATTCTGGAGGTGGTGTGTGCGATATGTTGGAGTTTGTTCTCGTTAGCAGCAGTTGACATGGTAAGGAAACAAATAGAGCAGTGCAGCCATACAGCAGTACGGGCTGAATGATGTTTTTGTAGAGTAGCAACAGAAGGCTGGGGGGAGGGGGGGCAACAGAAAGTGCTTTGAGTTTACAAATGACAGAGTGCTTGGTGGCAGTGTTTATGGACGTTGGTGGTGTGTTGATTGTAAGCGAATTTAGTGTCCAAGGTGAGCCTGAGTTATATGTTTGTTTGGCAGAGAGAGAGATAAGCAGTCTATGGACAAAGCAAGACTGTGGGCCAGCAGGTGAGGATGAAAAAAATGTTAATTGCAATTTAAATACCCCGAAAAGAGAGAATAGTGGTATACCGCTGAGAAAAGGAAGACTCTACTGAGCTTGTTAATAGCTCTTGGATGTGTTTTATAAACCACTCTTGGTACATCCGAACACTCAGGTCACCTTGTGTTCTTCAGCTAAGTGCCTGGACCTTGTTATAGTGAATAGTTCTTCTATCTAAATATATCTGGCACCAAAGGCTCTCATCCAGGTTTGCTTGGTGCTGGTGTTGAAGTTCAAGCTCAACTTTTTATTGCCAGCCAAGTCAACTAAGTTTTCCCATACTAGGAATTTGTCTTGGTGGGATGCTCAGTATTAAGACATAAACATATGAATGCATCATCAAATTCAGAATCAGAATCAAGTTTATTGGCCATGTAGGTTTGCACCTACATGGAATTTGACTCTGGTTTCGTGGCTCTCTCAGTGTACTTAATATAGAATGACAACACAACAACCTTCAGATATATACATAAGGGGTGACTATATACAGGCGAAATAAGAGGTGGTAAATTGCAGTGGTGCAGGGAATGTATCAGAGATGCTGAAATAAATGTTAGCAGGTTACTTACATAATGCCTGAGGTAGATGGCCATGACAGGGTGTGCCAGTGTACATAAAATGTACAGTACAGTATATACAAAATGGTTGGCTTTATTTGACAGTGTTCATTTGAATGACAGCCCATGGCTGTATTGGTGTACAGTGCTCTGTAGCACCTACCACAGGGGAGGAGTTGGAACAGGTTGTGACCAGGGTGTGATGGGGTCTACAGTGATGTTTCCTGACTGTGGAGGTGTATAAGCCCTGAATGGAGGGAAGGTAGACACCAATGATTTTCTCTGCAGACTTAACTGTCCATTGTAGTCTGTCCCTGTCCTGTTTGGTGGCTTATCCAAACCAGACAGTGATGGATGTGCAGAGAACAGACTGAATTATTGCAGTGTAGAATTGAATCGGTAGTTCCTGAGGCAGGTTGAACTTCCTGAGCTGGCAGAGAAAGTACATCCTCTGCTGGGCCTTTTTGATGATTGTGTCAATGTTGGATGCCCTCCTTAGGTCCTGGGAGATTGTGGAGCCCAGAAATCTGAAGGTTTTCGCTGCAGACACGTGCTGTTTAGTATGACTCCTGAAGTCCACTATCATCTTCACAGATTTGAGCGTGTTCAGCTCGAGGTTGTTATGGGCCAGCTGTTCAACCTCCCGTCTGTATGCAGACTCGTCACCATCCCATATAAGACCAATGAGGGTTGTGTTGTCTGTAAACTTGAGGAGTTTAAAAGATGGATGCCCTGAGGTGCAGTCACTTGTGTAGAAGGAGAAGAGTAGAGGGGAGAGCACACATCCCTGGGGGGTGCTAGTGCTGATTGGCTGCATGCTGGATGTGATTTTCCTCAGCCTCACCTGCTGCCTCCTGTCTGTCAGGAAGTTTTTAGGGGGCTGGTATAGTGAGCTGGGTGAGTTTAGAGTGGAGGGTATCTGAGACGAAGGTGTTGAATGCACAATCAGGACCCTTGTGTGTGTCCCTGGGGAGTCGAGGTGTTGGAAGGTGTTAGGGGTCGCCACAGTGGATCATCCGTTTCCATCGCTTCCTGTCCTCTGCATCTTCCTCTGTCATGCCAGCCAAATGCACGTCCTTGCTCACCACATCCATAAACCTCCTCTTTTGCCTTCCTCTTTTCCTCTTGCCTGGCAGCTCCCTATTCAGCATCCTTCTCCCAATATACCCAGCATCTCTCCTCCACACATGTCCAAACCTTCTCAATCTTGCCTCTCTTGATTTGTCTCCAAAATGTCCAACCTGAGCTGTCTCTCTAATATACTTGTTCCTAATCCTGTCCTTCTTTGTCACTCCCAACAAAAATCCTAGCATCTTCAACTCTACCACCTCCAGCTCCACCTCCTGTCTTTTCATCAGTGCCACTGTCTCCAAACCATACAGCAGATCTGGTCTCACGGCCATCTTTTAAACCTTCCCTTTAATTCTTGTTGGTACCCTTCTGTTGTAAATCACTCCTGACACGCTTCTCCACCCACTCCACCCTGCCTACTCTCTCTTCTTCACCTCTCTGCCACGCTCCCCATTACTTTGAACAGTTGACCCCAAGTATTTAAACTCATACGCCTTCGTCACCTCTACTTCTTGCATCCACACCATTCCTCTGTCCTCCCTCTCATTCACGCATATGTATTCCATCTTGCTCCTACTGACTTTCATTCTGCTTCTCTCCAGTGTATACCTCCACCTTTCCAGGCTCTCCTCAACCTGCACCCTACTCTCACTACAGATCACAATGTCATCCGTGAACATCATAGTTCATGGAGACTCCTGCCTGATCTCGTTCATCAACTGGTCCTCACCATTGCAAACAAGAAAGGGCTCAGAACTGATCCTCGATGTAATCCCACCTCCACCTTGAACCCATCTGTCATTCCAACTGCACACCTCACTACTGTCACATTTCCCTCATACATATCCCGTACCACTCCTACATACTTCTCTGCAACTCCCAACTTCCTCATACAATACCACACCTCCTCTCTCAGCACCCTATCATGTGCTTTCTTTAAATACACAAAGACACAATGTAACTCCTTCTGACCTTCTCCATACTTCTCAATCAACATTCTCAACACAAATATTGCATCTATAGTGTTCTTTTATAGCATGAAACCACACTGCTGCTTGCTAATCATCACCTGTCCTCTTAACCTAGCTTCTATTACTCTTTCTCATATTTCATAGCCGCCCTCACTTCCTCCTTGCTAATCTACTGCACTTCCAGATTCACTATCCCCACATCATCCAACCTTCTCTCTTTCTCTCATTTTCTTCATTCATCAGCCCCTCAAACTGCTCCTTCCACCTACTCAAAACAGTCTTCATGCTTGTCAGCGCATTTCCATCTCTATCCTTCATCGCCCTATCCTGCTGCATATATACTTCCCAGCTCGGTCCCTCTGTTTAGCCAATTGGTACAAGTGCTTTTCTCCTTCCTTAGTGTCCAACCTCTCATACAACTCACCATATGCCTTTTACTTTGCCTTTGCCACCTCTCTCTTCGGTTTACACTGCATCTCCTTGTACTCCTGTCTACTTTCTTCATCTCTCTGACTATCCCACTTCTTTGCCAACCTCTTCCTCTGTATACATTGTTGTACTTCCTCATTCCACCACTAAGTCTCCTTGTCTTCCTTCCTCTGGCCAGATGACACTCTAAGTACCTTACTAGCTGTGCCCCTTACTATTCCTGCAGTGGTTGCCCAGCCATCCGGCAACTCTTCACTACCACCCAGTGTCTGTCTTAACTCCTCCCTGTACTCCACACAACAGTCTTCCTTCTTCAACTTGCACCATTTGATCCTTGGCTCAGTCTTCACTCTCTTCCTCCTCTTGATCTCCAAAGTCATCCTGCAGACCACCATCCGATGCTGCCTAGCTACGTTCTCCCCTGTCACCACCTTGCAGTCTCCAATCCCTTTCAGATCGCGCCTCCTGCATATAGTCCACATATAGTCCTCTTGTGTGCACTTTCCTCCACTCTTATACGTCACCCTGTGTTCCTCCCTCTTCTTGAAATATGTATTCGCCACAGCCATTTTCATCCTTTTCACAAAATCCACCACTATCTATCTTTCCACATTCCGCTCCTTGACACCATACCTGCCCATCACCTCCTCATCACCTCTGTTCCCATTCACTAACATGCCCATTGAAGTCCACTCCAATCAATGCTCTCTCCTCCTTAGTAACACTCTCCACCACTTCATCCAATTCACCCAGGAATTCTTCTTTCTCTTTCATCTCACACCCAACTTGCAGGGCATATGCACTGATAACATTCATCATCACACCTTCAATTTCCAGCTTCATACTCATACAGCTTCATACTCGTACTCTGGCTGACACTCTCTTCATGAAGGCGGCAGCCCGATGGGTTAATTTGCAGTAACTGAATTTCCCCAAGGGGATTAATACAGGAAACTTAACTTAAACTTAACTTTTTGTAGTTTTTCTGGGACTTCCTAGTCCTGATTTCAACTCCAACACTAATGGAAAAACGAAAGTTAACTGTAGACAACTCTTTGCCGGCATGGTGCACATTGGCCTAATCATAGAAATTGAGAGTGGAACGGACAGTCCCATTCAAATCAACATAGCAGGATAGTCAGAGCAGCAGCCATTTTTATTTGAACCGCTGCCAATGTAGCAGGCTTCTGAGAGGGCTAACTTCCATATAAACCTCCATATAAACCCACTTGCAGCAAGTCACAGACTCTTTTTTTTTTCAGTTTCAAACTCACCGGGGCCAAATAGGTGAGGTTTTGCAATAATGACCAAACAAGCAGTGGAGCTGTACGAACATTTACAGCTCCACAGACGTGTGTTGTCACCATAACGACTAACAACAATCGCCATTTTCTTTTGAATTACTCAAATGACCATGGTAAACAGTTCAATGTCCATTCTACTCTCATTCAATTTGAGATTCAATTTGAAAACAAACTTAAAATTGTTACGCATGTAATTTCAGCAAAATGTAGAATCGGTCTCACCCATGTTAGACTTTCATTGCAACACTGCGTCTTTCAGTGTGGTAACACAACATGAAGACAATAGATTCTTGTCATGCCTTGGATGGAATCTCACTTCAAGATTTTGGCAAAAACAGAAACTGGAAATGGGGTCGATTCGGGACAGAGCAGTGAAAGCCACAGGCCAAGACAACAACAATTGAAAACACCAAATCATTTGGTTATAGAAACATTCCTGCATGAATGTAAATGTATTAAAAGTATACAGTGACCCTCATCAATGAACATTTGTATTTTACTTCAGGCACTTAGGAAGTCAGCTTTAGCACGGGACTTTTACGTTCCCTGCACACCATTGATGAAGAAAGGGATAACCACAACTTAAGAATTTATCTTTTTGAACATGCCGTTTAATGATTTATTTAAGTTGACAAATGAAAATCAAAATGTGAATACAATATTTTAAGATGTGGGAGTTATATACATCATTGTCTGGGTCCATGTTCCCATATCACAGACAACGGCGCCGTTTGGTGGATGGCAGGTCATCCGCCATGTGGCTGGCAGGTCTCCTCATTCTCCTCCCAGGGGCGGCTGTTGAACAAACCGGTGTTTTCTCTGGTTTTTGGCCCCGCTGCTTTCTCCCTTTCAGAATGGCGCGGAGGTTTCTGACCCACTCGGGCAAAGATCCGCCCATGTCCGATTTCCCCTTGGAGACGAATGAAGTAAATTTGATTCCGAATCTGGTTTTTATTCTGATAAACTCTCCCCTCATGGTGCGCTGCTGAGGATTTGTCTGGGCCACTTTCTGAAGGGTTTCCCCTGCAGGCTGGTGTGGAGTCCCGGCAGCCCGGTTGGGTTTTGCCTCACGATGGGCTTGTGTGTTGGGAGTGGAGCACGAAGCTTCACATTTCCTCAACTGTATCCTCAAGCCGGTGGGGTTTTCCTGAACTGTGAGAGGAACTAATTCCCCAGACACCGGGTTTATCCTCATCCTCCTGTTCTCCCAGTTTCTCCAGGTGAGGCGAGTTTGGTGTGTCGACGTAAGGGGGCGCGCCTGTTGGGAATAGACTTCCACACAGGGGACGTTTCCTCTCCACCAATCTGTCAGGCAAAACATACGGTGGCTGGAGACACATCAGTCCAACAATGCAATGCTTTTGCATTGAATATCTTTGTGTTGTAAATTTGACTTGAGTGAATATTTTCTTAGTATGGCATCATATTTTTATTTTTAAAGCAGACAGTAAATGGTTAAAACAGTTTTTTTTAACATTGTTGAAATGTTTTTTTTTTAATGCAGATAGATAGTTTGAACCGATGTTGGTCTCTACAGCAAATGAGTGACCAGCAAAACCTTGTCAACTTACCAAACCTTACACCTTTTCTACTCGAAAGTATTTACCTCTTGACTGTTAGCAGACGTAGTATTTCTTGTGTACAATGTTTCTTCAACGACTCTGACAAGCGTACCGCAGTTTGACTGCTGGACGAGGGAGATTTGTCTTGGAATGTAACCGATAAATGTACCAAGTGTCCCAGAATGTGTGGCGTCATCATGGTTTGGGGTTCTTCTGACAGTGGCACCCCGGCAAGGGATCCGAAGCACTGAACCATGGTGTGGATCAAGTCCCCCGACAACATGGCCCCTTTTTCTTTTAACCTTTTGGGCACCTGCTGTTGATTTTTTTTTTCAGATCAAATGGATTAAAATAGTCAGACTATCAGTTCAGAAGCACCCTACACCTGGTTACCGGAGTGTTTGGCACTATACAAAGACAGCAGGACACTAATAGCCTTCATCAGGAGCTCAATGTGGCAGAGGAAAACAACACTAGAGACCAGTGTGGTAGTCGAGTCCGAGTCAAGCCTCGAGTCCCCAGTGTTCGAGTCCCCGACCGACCAGAGGAGGCTCTAGTGCAGCAACCAGGACACACACCCACATCCGGCTTCCCACCCACAGACACGGCCAGTTGTGTCTGTAGGGACGCCTGGCTAAGCCGGAGGTAACACGGGGATTCGAACCGGAGATCCCCGCGTTGGTAGGCAACGGAATAGACCGCTACGCTACCCGAACGCCCCCTTAACATACACGTTTTTGGTGACTAAATGGGGGTGGGGGCGCACTTGTACAAGCTTAAAGCGTTATTGGCGGAGGGGTTCTCTCGTGTTTGTCTCATGGAGGTCTCTCTCTCTCTCGCTCTCTCTCTCTCTCTTTCTTTCTCTCTGTCTCACCACCTTTTCTCTCTCTCTCTCTGTCTCCCTCTCACCACCTTTTGTCTGGGTTTGCTGAAATGTCAACACGTCCTTTCTCCTACCTGTCACTCTCCTCTGCGGCTGTGGGCCATTTCTTTTTTTTAAAACCACCACCTCCTCCGTCTGAGTTCGCCCAATGGAAGCCGGGGTCGGGATCCATTATGCGGATCTCTACTTAATACCAAATGATTTCTTCAAAGGACGAGGCCTTCTGAAAAGCATCAAACACAAACCATAGAAACCCTCAGACGGGAGACGGGGAGGGGGGGGATTGTCACATGGCATTTTCCACATCAATTTCCCTTCCTTGCCTCATTTTGAGCTCAGGTATTGATTTTAAAATGAGGACACCTGTGGCCGTGGCTTTTATCGTGTGGGCCCCGAACCACAACCCCCCCCCCCCCCCCCCCACTGGATTCTGCTGTTCTCCACCTTGAGGCTGGAACCAGAGTCATTGTGACCCAGCTCATTTCATTTGTAGAAGGATGTAAGAAAGGAAACCCAGAAGGGTAAATATTCCGGTCAGCCATCCCATGAAACCAGCAGCTGGGAAGAGTTTGGCTTTCCCAGAGTTCAGCTGTCATGGAAAAAAAACAAAACTTCACTTTTATTTTTATTTTCATTTCCCCTTATAGGTTCTAGCTAAGAATACCCATATGAAAATGTAATGTAGTATTAACAGTAAGATCTACCATGACTATATGATGGAAAAACTTGTTGTTGTACTATAGTGCTACTGATGGTACTACGATAGTTTTTTTTTGAAGTTTTTAACACATCATAGAAAATGTCATAGACAATGTTATTAGAATACTACACATATTAACTACAGTGATATTGTAGTTCATTTACAGTTATACTATTGTAGTCCTAATAGAGTTTTTATGTTACTATAATATTTTCATAGTGTTTCTGTAGTGATGAGAGGTACGGATATTAATATAGTTTTTATAATGTTACTATTATATTTATATGGTGTTTCTGTAGTGGTGAGAGGTACAGATATTAATATGGTTTTTATAATGTTACTATAATATTTTCATGGTGTTTCTGTAGTGATGAGAGGTACGGATATTAATATGGTTTTTATAATGTTACTATAATATTTTCATAGTGTTTCTGTAGTGATGAGAGGTACAGATATTAATATAGTTTTTATAATGTTACTATTATATTTATATGGTGTTTCTGTAGTGATGAGAGGTACAGATATTAATATAGTTTTTATAATGTTACTATAATATTTTCATGGTGTTTCTGTAGTGATGAGAGGTACGGATATTAATATGGTTTTTACAATGTTACTATAATATTTTCATGGTGTTTCTGTAGTGATGAGAGGTACGGATATTAATATGGTTTTTATAATGTTACTATAATATTTTCATAGTGTTTCTGTAGTGATGAGAGGTACAGATATTAATATAGTTTTTATAATGTTACTATAATCTTTATATGGTGTTTCTGTAGTCATGAGAGGTACGGATATTAATATGGTTTTTATAATGTTACTATAATATTTTTATGGTGTTTCTGTAGTGGTGAGAGGTACAGATATTAATATAGTTTTTATAATGTTACTATTATATTTATATGGTGTTTCTGTAGTGGTGAGAGGTACAGATATTAATATGGTTTTTATAATGTTACTATAATATTTCCATGGTGTTTCTGTAGTGATGAGAGGTACGGATATTAATATGGTTTTTATAATGTTACTATAATATTTTCATAGTGTTTCTGTAGTGATGAGAGGTACAGATATTAATATAGTTTTTATAATGTTACTATAATCTTTATATGGTGTTTCTGTAGTGATGAGAGGTACGGATATTAATATGGTTTTTATAATGTTACTATAATATTTTTATGGTGTTTCTGTAGTGGTGAGAGGGTACAGATATTAATATAGCCTTTAAATGTATTGAATAGAAACACACTATAAATAGTAAAAGTAATAAAAAAGGTGATCGTAACGTATAGTATATAGTATATTTATGGTAATAAGAATCAGAATCAGAGGGCGTCCGGGTAGCGTAGTGGTCCATTCCGTTGCCTACCAACATTGGCATCGCCGGTTCGATCCCCGTGTTCCCTCCGGCTTGGTCGGGCGTCCCTACAGACACAATTGGCCGTGTCTGCGGGTGGGAAGCCGGATGTGGGTATGTGTCCTGGTCTCTGCACTAGCGCCTCCTCTGGTCGGTTGGGGCGCCTGTTCAGGAGGGGGGGCCGGGGGGAGTAGCGTGATCCTCCCATGCGCTACATCCCCCCCGGTGAAACTCCTCACTGTCAGGTGAAAAGAAGCGGCTGGTGACTCCACGTGTATGGGAGGAGGCATGTGGTAGTCTGCAGCCCTCCCCGGATCGGCAGAGGGGGTGGAGCAGAGACCAGGATGGCTTGGAAGAGTGGGGTAATTGACTGGGTGCAGTTGGGGTGGGGGTCCAAAAAAAGAATCAGAATTGGTTTTATGTGGCCACGTGTGTGTAGGCCTACACATACAGGCAATGTGACTCTGGTTCCTCCATTGCTCTCCATGTACTCACACAGAATAGATATACAGCTGAAACAAGGATAACGAGGTAACCATAAACATTTAACTAACATGTACACATGTAGATGTATATGAACATGATATATTAAAACAACAATGACTCTGTGACGGGAAGACAATGGGGCAGAGTGCAAAGATGCTGTAATAAATGTTAACATGTTAACTTTATATACTACATGAGGTAGGTGGACATGACAGAATATATAGACTTAGACTACTTTTATTGTCATATGCATCCAGTATGATGACTAACAAGCTGTGGACTCTACCATGCATGCTTCCCACTGACTTCTGATGTGTGTGTGTGTGTGTGTGTGTGGGCCCTGTGATGGTCTGGTGGTCTGTCCAGGGTGTCTCCCCACCTGCCGCCCAATGCCTGCTGGGATAGGCTCCAGCATCCCCGCGACCCTGAGAGCAGGATAAGCGGTTTGGATGATGGATCAAAGAAGGTACAGCGGATGTTCAGTGTTACATGTACTACATCATACGAGGATTGTTTCTGGACACTGTGTGACTGTTTTAGGTGTCCATCAGAGTGACGGCCTGCAGAAAGAAACTGTTCTTGTGTCTGGTTGTTTAGGGGTACAGTGCTCTGTAGCGCCTACCAGAGGGGAGGAGTTGGAACAGGTTGTGACCAGGGTGTGATGGGTCTTCGGCGATGTTGCCTGCCCGTTTCCTGACTCTGGAGGTGTCTAAGTCCTGAATGCAGAGCAGGTCAGCACCAATGATTTTCTCCGCAGTCCTGAATGTCTGTTGTCGTCTGTCCCTGTCCTGTTTAGTGGGTGAGCCAAACCAGACAGTGATGGATGTGCACTCTATACCGATAACTGAAAACGATTTGGATTATTATAAACTAGCAGAGGTACCCGGCGTGGCCCGGGGAAAATGTTCTCACCAAAACAACCATCACGAACTGATCTTTATAGCATAAGCGATGATGAAATGTAGGATAATTTATGATATGATACACGTGATAAAGGAATGTCGAATAAACGAATCTTATTGACGAAAATGATCAAATGTCATGATTTTCAATCCATTCAGCAAGCTTCTTTGCGAACGTGTGTATTAATCGCCGCGAATCGCCACGAAATAAACTCAATTTCACAAATAAATCAACATTTTTACTTGGGTTTTTTGGAACTGTGCAATCCTCGGAAAGCGCTGATTCTAAAGACACCTTTCTTTTTGTTGTACAATGAGTATTTCTGGAGTTTTAAGCGAACATACAACCCAAAAAATGACCACTTAATTACGGTGTAAAAGTCATACTTTAGACTGCCACTGAGAATACTACAAGATTATGTAATAATACATCTATATAAACAATACTGCTGCGGTAGTACTTCAGCGAATGAATAAATACATACGACAGAGCACCGTAATGTCTCCCAGTGAGCTGTAGTGCAGTTTCCTAGGGGATCGGTGAAGTTCAACGTAAGCTGTAACATAAAGGACAACGTATTGAGGAAAATCAGACGATCAAGGGGTCGACAGGGTTTCCGCCTCGGACGCATCCCTGGAAATCAAGCCGGCGAGGGGGAGAATTCCTGGCTCGCAGCACAGGTGGAGCTCTAGAGAAGGCGTCCATCATCCGTGATGTGACGGCCGCGGTTTTGACAGGTGACGTGTTTGTGTGTTGGGGAGGGGGTGGGGGGTGGGGGGTGTTATTTGAGGCACCGTGCCCATCTGTCTGTCTGCTGATTGGCTGCTTCGCTGTTGTACATGTGAACAGCAGACGCCTGCGGGCGCCTCTCCCCCTCGCCTCCTGTCTGCATTAATGATGTCAGGCAGCGCGTCGTTGAAGGTCAGGCCGCACCTCTCTCCTCTCCCGACGGGCTGCGAGGCCAGAGCCCCGAGATGTTTCTGTGGACAACACTCCGCATCCCGAACGGACCACTGTCCCGAGTTGTCGGCCGCTTCGGTTCCTCTGAAGGAAAGGAAATGATATAGAACGTCTTGTGCTCATCGATGACGTGGGGCTCGGCTGGCTGGAAATATCAGGTCTGTCTCATAAGGACTCCGGTTTGGTCTGGCTTCGTAAGACCGTATTAGCCCCTTGGCATCAGAGAAGCAAAATAAATGCACTTAGACAAGGCTTAGCTGGTGGGGTGGGGTGGGGGGTGGGGGGGCACTACTAAAGTTTATTCTCATAGGAGGCTTTTAAATTTCACGGGTGCTCTCCAAACCCATCAGCAACAGTCAAAGTGTACAGAAGGCTTTTTTTTTCTTTCCTTTTTTCTTTCTCCTCTCGTTTCCATAAAAACTCCTGCAGGAGCCTAATAGGAACAGAGTGTCTCGGTGCTCCCCGGTACCAGACGTTCTCTAAACCGTGTGTCCTCGTGGGATTTGGTAATGCCCGAAGACCGCGGAGGTCCAGCTTCCAGCAGCGGGGAGAGTATGGCCCTTTTATAAACTGACGGCAGACAGAAATTTAAACATGAATATTTTCCAACATCACTTGTGACCTTAATCAGGCGTTTGTACTGTGTCACTTTCCACTGGGAAATACACACATGTATTAGTCTGAAAAGCAGAATTCAGTTTGTCGGTTTTTCTTGCTGTCGGCACGCTTGGCGCACAGCACGGGGAACTTGCACGCCGGTGTGTCCCGGACAGTTAATCTGCAAGCGGAGTTCAGGCTCTCCACCTGCAAAGGCCATCTTTATTAATTATCGAGAACCGCTTACAATAACTCCGTCCTCTGGAGGATGTGTGGGATGACAGGAGCACAGGGTTTTACATTTACAGCCCCCCCCCCCGTCTTCAGCATGACTGATCAGCTGAACAACCAATCAGCATCGCTTCTGCGAGAGGGGTCGGTCACCACAAGTGAAACAAGGAAACTCAGAAAGGAAAAATGACAACACGCCTCTGATAAGACAAGAGACGTAGAAACAGATGCTGACGTGTTCGACAAAACTTCATTAAACCGATCTTATCGATGTCCGTTATTATAGCTGTCGTAGTGATAAAGGAGAAGACGGAGGAAAAGGAGACGGGGAGAAAGGACTTAGAAGAAGGATGTAACCCAGACAGTGGTCCATGGCGTGTGTGAGGCAGATGCTAGCAGTGTGTATGTGAAGTGTCCGCCTGTGGGTGCGTGGGATTAACCCCAGTGAATTCTGGTGTCCGACATCCGCGACCCATCGTAGAGCCTCCGAGCAGCAGACAGGCTCTGCAGCCTCGGGGTCCTGCAGACACCCCACGACCAAGAGAACAGCCGGAGCCCAAAGCACCACAACCCCCGGGGGAAGAGCGAGCCCACAGTGGTGCCAAGAGCCCATAGAGCAACACCGCCGCGCGCCCCCGAGCTGCACAAACCGGTCCCCAAACGCACCACCGAGGCCCGCACCCCTTGGGGCACCCCCCCCCATCACCAACCCCCAGGAGCAGGCACAAGGCACACCCACAAGCACGGAGCCTGGCGCCGGGCCCTGTGACCGACGCATCGACAAAACCGCCGGGACGGGCGGGGGGAGGGGACCCTGTGCCCATCCATGCCTGATGTAGGGGTGGGGTTTACCGCACGGTGGACGTCCCATCCGGCTGCACACCCCGCCAGCGCCACGGACAACCAGACATGCCGTCCCTGACATGTGCTCCCTTAAACTTCTTCTCTCAGATAATCCTATTCTCAGGTTCATGATGTCATCACACTTATTTACATAAAGACAATCAGATCAAATCATTAAATTATAAAACCCCACCCACCCTCACAGCTCTTGAGACAGTTGAAAGCAGTTTATGGATAAAGGTATGAAAAAACAGCAATATTAGTCATTTACGAATAAATAAATGTTGCTGCGTGTTTTATTGAGCAGTGTCTGAGGTTTTTAAACATGGAGCGTTAGTTGTGATTGCTAATTTCGGTCTGACTTTAAGAGAGGGCAAGTCACCTAACAAGTTGGTTGACTGACAAAGGGCCAAATGACCTTAGGAAGAAACTGTGGAACTGTGGCAGCGGCACATAAGGACTCGAGACATTCACCTGTTCTGCAGGCCCTGGCCGGGAGGAGGAGGAGAAGGAGAAGGAGAAGAAGAAGAAGAAGAAGAAGAAGAAGAAGAAGAAGAAGAAGAAGAAGAAGAAGAAGAAGAAGAAGACTCATTGAGAGTTCCGAGGGGTGTGTTTTTTTCGGGGGAAAACGGTTAGCTGGTAAACATGCTACATGCTGGTGTGTCCTGTGTTTAAGTGGGAGGAACGAAACGACCCGGCAAGGGTCTTAAAAGAGAAACCGTCTCATTGGCTCTAAATTCCTGCGCTCCCACAGAACCAAAAAATCTTCAGTTTGGTGTCAGAGTGTAAATGCGTTGTCACATCTACACGTTGAGCCATTCTTTGCCCAAAATGATGTTTGTGAACCTGCGATAATGCGGGCTAATGTGTCTTGGGGGCAGTTTTGACCTGTCCAGTAGTCTGGTATCACATCGCAACGTAATCCAACCTTTTAGGTGCTCGAATTCCCCAGTAAAATAAGCACCTTTAAACCCACATAGCAAAATTGCTGTGGCCCAGACCCGTCCCAGACCCGACACTTCATCCGCCCCACATACTGCGTGGAATGATGGCACTTGGGCGGTCTGCTCGTTTGCCAGATCTGGGCCAGAACCAAGCCATAGCAATGCCGCATGTGCCACATATTTGCCAGAGGTGGTCCATATTTGTTTTGTGATATTTGGGCCATATTCGCCATTTACCACACGGGCCACTTCAGGGTCACATCCCGATCACATGTTGCCAAAAAAGGCCCACATGTGATTTGGCATATTTGGGCCATATTTGCTATTATACATGTGGACCACTTCAGGCTCACACCCATTTTGTCAGGGCCAGAAGAAGGCCGCCAGTGCCGCACTGTTGCCTGAAGTGGCCCACATCCGGAGGCTGTCTGGGAAACCAGTCTCGTGCCCCCTGAAAGACTTGTCGGTGGAGCTACGTCTTGAAATGTCTCTTAACCAAGACATCAGATAGGTTTAAATTCCACAGTGACTTTTAACTAAAGGACAACACAAAGGCTTGGTAGCACAACCTTGTAATGGCACGTCGTCGGTGCAAACAAACAATGCTCCATAGTGCAGGGGAACTTCTCTGGCACCGGCTTTGTCACCGTCCTGTAGTATGCTCAAGATAATTAGCTGTGGGGGAAGTGGAGTGTCTTGTTCTCCGTATGGCCGTTGGTTGATCAAAGGCTTCTGACAGATCCCCTAATCCGCCGCAGGAGCAGCACAACAGTGGTTTCATTATCCGGAGTGACAGCGGACACATGGTGTTGCACTTCAGCCAGTGAGGCGGGGGTTAGTTTGTGTTTTCCGTTGTACATCATCTTGCACTGGCAGTATTTTAGGTCACTTGCACTGAGGCCTTCCCTAAAGCCGCTTTCACACACAAAACCTGTGTATGAGCCGGGCTGCTGGGCACAGGTTCACCCTGCGTTTGGCTATTCATACCGGACCAATGGGAGGACGTGTGTGTGTATGTCAGTTCTCTTAAACGAGCGAGTCCTGTGGAACACGTGATCACTACATTTGGGACATTATAAAGTTTTCCAGCCTGGGAATGGGTCGGTGTGTGGAGCTGCGGAGGTAGCGGTGTTAATGCAGCTTTTCACATCCTGGTACATTAAGAGGATTCAGTCCCACGGCATCTCCGTGGGACTGAATGCTGCGGTTTCCCCGCGTGGCGTCGCAGCTGAGGAGGCCGATCGCACCAGGCCGAGTGTTTTCTTACACTGTTCCCACATTTTACCACTTGGACGACCGAGAATCTACAGACATACCTCGACTACTTCTGCTAACAGTGAACTGTCTGTGTAACACTGCTACGTACATGTACATCTACTACTACTCTAACAGTACTACTAGTGTTGGTATTTGTGGATAGTATAGTTATTGTGACGCTGACATTATGTTGGAAGTGTGCGTTGAGAAGATAATTATATTTTGGCGCAGTGGTTAGCATGGTCGCCTCACAGCAAAAAGGTCATGGGTTCGAACCCCGGGGTAGTCCAACCTTGGGGGTCATCCCGGGTCGTCCTCTGTGTGGAGTTTGCATGTTCTCCCCGTGTCTGCGTGGGTTTCCTCCCACAGTCCAAAAGACATGTAGGTCAGGTGGATCAGCCGTACTAAATTGTCCCTAGGTGTGAATGTGTGGGCCCTGTGATGGACTGGCGGCCCGTCCAGGGTGTCTCCCTGCCTGCCGCCCAATGACTGCTGGGATGGGCTCCAGCATCCCGCGACCCAAATTCAGATAAGCGGCTTGGATAATGGAGTGGAATGGAATCTGAAATTTTCTCAAAAGATAGTGGTCCTTTGGCTAAGGCCAAATGCAAGATGGCCGTCACATGTAGCTGGCAGTCAATCGTAGCATTATTTGTGTAAATCCTAAATAATTTATGCTGTGCATCCCCAGAAGTACAACACCGACAAACTGGGAGGGCAGCACCACCGGTGACGTAATATGTTGGTGATAGATGGCAGAAATAAGCTGACAGAGCTTGTCCCCTTGTAGCTATGCCTTTTAAACCTCTAGTATATGAACAGTGACACCCATGTGGACACCAGTTTGCTAGCGTGTTGCATAATTAAAATATGTTTCTGACCTAATGCTTAAATTCTGGATGATAAGAAAAAGCCACCTTTCAGGGTTTGGTCGATTTGGAAAATGTCTTCAGATTAGTGTTCAGGCAAACTCGGAGAACATTATGGACTTGTGTGGACTTGAATAGCTTAAATGATGATGTCGTACCACCAGTATGCCCCCGATGGTAACCAGTGTAGAGTGTTACCCGTTTCATACCAAAGCAGAGTTGTGTCCCAACTGTGTCAAAACCGGGTCCTGGACCCAAGTCGGATGACCCATGTCCCCCCCCCCCTGATTGTATCCAGCCAATCCTGGTCGCTGATTCACCCCCTCTGCTGATCCGGGGAGGGCTGCAGACTACCACGTGCCTCCTCCCATACATGTGGAGTCGCCAGCCGCTTCTTTTCACCTGACAGTGAGGAGTTTCACCAGGCGGACGTAGCGCGTGGGAGGATCACACTATCCTCCCCCCATCCCATACAGGCACCCCGACTAGGACACATACCCACATCTGGCTTCCCACCCGCGGACATGGCCAATTGTGTCTGTAGGGACAGCTGACCAAGCCGGAGGTAACACGGGGATTCGAACCGGGATCCCCGTGTTGGTAGGCAACGGAATAGACCGCCACGCCACGCCACCCGGACGCCCCCCGGATGACCCGTGTTGACACAGTCACACCAACAGCAAACACAGGTTTTAACCAGGCTGTTGCTGAGCGATACTGCCTCCTGTGTCAATTTGATATTTGAGAACATTTCAACAACTAAGACACCAGTTGCACTTTTTTAACATCTGTATTCAGTAAAGCAACTTGACACTCAAAACTAATGTTCTGTAGAATACTACATGGTATGAACAAAACATACACCAATGTTCACTTCCATCCATCCATCCCTCCATCCATCCATCCATCCCTCCCGCCTTCCTCTCAGGACAGGGACCACATTCTAATTTAAAGCGATTTGTGGGCACTATTAATTTAACAAGAGCTGAGCTGCCCTCTCCCCCTTGAGCGGGATCGGGGGGTGGGGGGTGGGGGTTGACACTTTAAATTGGGTCTTGAGACCAACAAACACCATTCATTTACCACAACAGCTTCGGGCACTCGGATGCTTCCTTTTCAAGTTCTGTTGTTTGGGACCATTTGGGAAATCAACTGGACAGCCGGAGCTGAGACCTTGCCCCCACACCCCAGCAGAAGTCTTCTGAGGGAGTCTTTAATGACCTTAGCGGGCCGGGTCACATCAGTCACTGATAAAACCCTATTTCTAATTGAAACAGGGACTATTTAGTGCCGGTTTGACGAGGGAAAGACCGTGATTGATGGGCAGGTTTTAAGTGTCACCCACCCACAGGGGCCAAAGCCTTGCTTTTGGGATCAGCAGATTATTTCTTCAGTGTTTTTCTTTAATGGAAATTAAATTAGTACACCCACTATCAGTCCTTACGAAGTGGGTTTTAATATAGCAATGGTTTCAGCTCAGTAAGCATTTGGGTTAGCATTTGTACGTCCATCCATCCATCCATCCATCATCCATCCATCATCCATCCATCATCCAAAACGCTTATCCTGCTCTCAGGGCTGCGGGGATGCTGGAGCCTATCCCAGCAGTCATTGGGCGGCAGCCAGGGAGACACCCTGGACAAGCCGCCAGACTATCACACACACACACACACACACACACACACACACACACCTAGGGACAATGTAGTACGGCCGATCCACCTGACCTACATGTCTTTGGACTGTGGGAGGAAACCCACGCAGACACGGGGAGACATGCAAACTCCACACAGAGGACGACGACCCGGGACAACCCCCAAGGTTGGACTACCCCGGGGCTTGAACCCAGGACCTCCTTGCTGTGAGGCAACCACGCTTTTGCCTTATTTATTATTATTATTGTTTATGCACATTTGCACATAAATATATTTAATTTCTTTCCCATATTTGCATGTGGAAGAGTTTTTCATTTTATTCTTAGCTGACGTAAAAGAGACAATGAATGGAGTTGTGAAGAGGTCCCACTGCATTTGAATGAAATTGATTTGATCTCAACCCATCTGTATATAACCTGTTGTTGAGGGTAAAGTATATCCATCCATCCATTATCCAAACCGCTTATCCTGCTCTCAGGGTGGCGGGGATGCTGGAGCCTATCCCAGCAGGCATTGGGCGGCGGGCGGGGAGACACCCCGGACAGGCCGCCAGTCCACCACAGGGCGGGTAAAGTGTACGAGAATCAAAATGGGAACAGAACAAGACGGATGAGACGGTAACTAGTAAGTCTAAGAGTATGTCTCTGTTAACACGAATCGGTTTGAAAACGCATCTTTTTCTCTCCGTTTTGGCTTTCCGTCCACACTACGCCGGCATTGTGGGCTACCGAAAACAAAGACTTTACAAAACTCTCTCGTAAGTGGATGACTTTGAGAAGGCCAGTCTGGCATTGTAGGGCGGTTGGTGAAGATGGAGCTTTGCGAAAACGCCTACATATGATTGCCATGTGCTCTCATGTGAATCCGGTGGCTTCTATTGGGCCTTCACAAGCCCAACAGACTTCGGTATTTGTCTAATTTTTTTGGCATTTCGGTGTGGATGACAAATTTTTGAAAAACAATCAGAAAAACTCTAGTGTGGACAGAAAACGTTTTGGGGGACCTGGGAAGTCTTGGACATGAAAACTACCCTTGGAAAGGGAAGCCGCTGCAACAGCCGAATCTCCCTTTATATCCTCCAGGGAAAACCTGCTGGTAGTTTCCGTCATTAAAAGGGTTTCTTCATCTCGATCAGTGTTTCTGTAATAATTTGGATGCCCATCGAGTTTGACCAGAGCCCCCTCACCCTGTTTCCACCCCCCCATGTTGGGGACGTGGGAGAGGAATAAAGCAATTCATCAAATGGCCTGTGTTCTACACGGAATACAGTGGCCGCCAAAGGTGAAGATAATAAAATGGTCAGATTCGATGATCTCTTGGCAGAAACCATGGGGGAACCAGAAATAAGTAACAGACTGTGACGGCCTGGCGGCCTGTCCAGGGTGTCTCCCCGCCTGCCGCCCTATGACTGCTGGGATAGGCTCCAGCATCCCCGCCACCCTGAGAGCAGGATAAGCGGTTTGGATGATGGATTGGAATTTGGGAATATTAACGATGGAAAACTGGAGTAAGGAAATGTATTGGAGGACAAATTGGTCAAGTCAGATTTTGTTTTGTACTGCCCTAAATCATATTTCAATCCCAGAGGGCTTTACAGTCATGCTACTTTTTCCAACGGATCAGAACAGAAGGAAAGTGCCGTTTTGGGTCTAAGTTTGCCCATTCAAAATGAACATTGCCTGATATGATCAGAGAAACCATGTTAAGATAAAACCACCAGTGGGCATCTGGGTAGCATAGCGGTCTATTCCATTGCCTGCCAACACGGAGATCGCCGGTTCGAATCCCGGCGTTACCTCCGGCTTGGTCAGGCGTCCCTACAGACACATGGCCGTGTCTGCGGGTGGGAAGTCGGATGTGGGTATGTGTTCTGGTCGCTGCACTAGCGCCTCCTCTGGTCAGTTGGCGCGCCTGTTCAGGGGTGTGTGGGAACTGGGGGGAATAGCGGGATCCTCCCATGCGCAATGTCCCCCTGGTGAAACTCCTCACTGTCAGGTGAAAAGAATCGGCTGGCGACCCCACATGTATGGGAGGAGGCATGTGGTAGTCTGCAGCCCTCCCCAGATCGGCAGAGGGGATGGATCAGCCACTGGGACGGCTCAGAGACCGGGGTGATTGGCCAGGTACAATTGGGGAGAAGAAGGGGGAGGGGGGGAGAGATAAAACCACCATCACTGATTCCTGTAGGGAAACTAAATACAATTGAAAATTGTTGCGCGATTTTATTTTTTATCTTTTACCATTTTATCTACACTTTAGAATAGGTTCTTTATTCTTAAAATTGTGCAAGTGTTCTTTTCCACTTCTTACTATGACGGATTATCCTAATTTTAATGCCAAACTTTTCGTGGATGGCTGCCGGCGTTCACCTGGATCTACTCCCTACCCTCCCCACCCCTGCCTGATTGAGCTCCCCACCCTCCATCACTCCACTGCCGCTGGATTCTCAATCTCTCCGGGACCAGCAGTTACCATCCTAGCGGGCCCTGACACATCTACAACACTTGTCGGAACCAGTGGGGCTCCTTCAACCACGGCCGGTTTGCTCATTTGGCTACTCCAAGCCTTCCGCCTCCTGGCACATTAACTGCTACGTAGATGGAAACTGACGTTTCAATAATCAGAACTCTTCAGTCTAAACTGACTGCAGGTATCCCCACGCCTTATAAACAATACAGTACAGCACAGTTGCACAACGACCGAAGCCAACGACCACTTTCATATGCAAATATGGGTGTGACCA
Source organism: Lampris incognitus (assembly GCF_029633865.1). Classification (NCBI taxonomy): domain Eukaryota; kingdom Metazoa; phylum Chordata; class Actinopteri; order Lampriformes; family Lampridae; genus Lampris; species Lampris incognitus. The sequence goes on along the minus strand of NC_079216.1, from coordinate 6,753,674 downwards.
TTAATTAGAGCTTGAAAGGCCATGTGTACTATTCACAGAGGACTAGGGAATGTTGCAATCACAGCATTGTAAGTTGGCAACAGATGTATAGCTACCGCACGGAAACGGTCTGATCAAGATCATCATCAACCTGTTGATGACAGCAGACTCCAGGTCACCCACCATCCTGTTCCTACTCGATCTGAAGGTGGCATTTGACACTGTTGACCACAACTTCCTCCCCCTACCACTACTACTACTTTTGGCTGCTCCCGTTAGGGGTCACGTTTCCATCTCTTCCTGCCCTCTGCATCTTCCTCTGTCACACAAGCCACCTTCATGTCCTCTCTCTCACCACATCCATAAACCTCCTCCTTGGCCTTCCTCTTTTCCTCTTGCCTGCCAGCTCCATATTCAGCATCCTTCTCCCAATATACCCAGCATCTCTCCTCCACACATGTCCAAACCATCTCAATCTTGTCTCTCTTGCTTTGTCTCCAAACCGTCCATCCTCAGCTGTCCCTCTAATATACTCGTTCCTAATCCTGTCCTTCTTCATCACTCCCAATGAAAATCTTAGCATCTTCAACTCTGCCACCTCCAGCTCCACCTCCTGTCTTTTCATCAGTGCCACTGTCTCCAAACCATACAACATAGCTGGTCTCACTACCATCTTGTAAACCTTCCCTTTAACTCTTGCTGGTTCCCTTCTGTCACAAATCACTCCTGACACTCTTCTCCACCCACTCCACCCTGCCTGCACTCTCTTCTTCACCTCTCTTCTGCACTCTCTGTTACTTTGGACAGTTGACCCCAAGTATTTAAACTCATACGCCTTCGTCACCTCTACTCCTTGCATCCTCACCATTTCACTGTCCTCCCTCTCATTCATACACATGTATTCCATCTTGCTCCTACTGACTTTCATGCCCCTTCTCTCCAGTGCAACACCTCCACCTTTCCAGGCTCTCCTCAACCTGCACCCTACTCTTGCTACAAATCACAAGGTCATCCACAAACATCACTGAGACTCCTGCCTGATCTCGTCCATCAACCTGTCCATCACCATTGCAAACATGAAAGGGCTCAGAGCCGAACCTTGATGTAATTCCACCTCCACCTTGAACCTATTTGTCATTCCTACTGCATACCCCACCACTGTCACACTGCCCTCATACATATCCTGCACCACTCTCACATACTTTTCTGCCACTCCAGACTTCCTCATACAATACCACACCTCCTCTCTCGGCACCCTGTCATATGCTTTCTCTAAATTCACACAGACACAATGTAACTCCTTCTAACCTTCTCTATACGTCTACATCAACATTCTCAAAGCAAACATCACATCTGTGGTGCTCTTTCATGGCATGAAACCATACTGCTGCTGCTGATCACCACCTCTCCTCTTAACCTAGCTTCTATTACTCTTTCCCATATTTTCATGCTGTGGCTGATCAACTTTATACCTCTGTAGTTGCTACAGTTCTGCACATTGCCCTTGTTCTTGAAAATCGGTACCAGTATGCTTCTTCTCCATTCCTCAGGCATCCTCTCACTTTCCAGGATTGTGTTAAACAATCTAGTTAAAAACCACACTGCCATCTCCTAAACCTCTCCATGCCTCCACAGGTATTTCATCTGGACCAACTGCCTTTCCACTCTTCATAGCTGCTTCCTCCTTGCTAATCCACCTCACTTCCTGATTCACTATCCTCACATCATCCAACCTTCTCTCTCTCTCATTTTCTTCATTCATCAGCCCCTCAAAGTATTCCTTCCACCTTCTCAACACACTCTCCTCACTGTCAGCACATTTCCATTTCTATCCTTGATCACCCTTACCTGCTGCACATCCTTCCCAGCTCGGTCCCTCTGTCTAGCCAATCGGCACAAGTCTTTTTCTCCTTCCTTAGTGTCTAACCTCTCATACAACTCACCATACGCCTTTTCCTTTGCCTTTGCCAGCTCTCGCTTCTCTTTACACTGCATGTCTTTATACTTCTATCTACTTTCTTCATCTCTCTGACTATCACACTTCTTCTTTGCCAACCTCTTCCTCTGTATACTTTGCTGTACTTATTCATTCCATCACCAAATCTCCTCGTCTTCCTTCCTCTGTCCTGATGACATACCAAGTACCTTCCTAGCTGTCTCCCTCACTATTTCTGCAGTGCTTGCCCAGCCATCTGGCAACTCTTCACTGCCACGTAGTGCCTGTTTTAACTCCTCCCTAAACTCTACACAACAGTCTTCCTTCTTCAACTTCCACCATTTGATCATTGGCTCTGCCTTAATTCTCTTCCTCTTCTTGGTCTCCAAAGTCATCCTACAGACCACCAGCCGATGCTGCATGGCTACATTCTCCCCTGTCACCATCTTGCAGTCTCCAATCCCTTTCAGATCGTGCCTTCTACATAAGATATAGTCCACCTATGTGCACTCCTCTACTCTTATACATCACCCTGTGTTCCTCCCTCTTCTTGAAATTTGTATTCACCACAGCTATTTCCATCCTTTTTGCAAAATCCACCACCATCTGTCCTTCCACATTGCTCTCCATGACACCATACCTGCCCATCACTTCCTCATCACCTCTGTTCCCTTCACCAACATGCCCATTGAAGTCCGCTCCAATCACTACTCTCTCCCCCTTGGGTACACTCTCCACCGTTTCATCCAACTCACTCCAGAATTTTTCTTTCTCTTCCATCTCACACCGAACTTGCAGGGCATATACCACATCGTCCTCTGCCGCCACCTCAAAACCTACACCATAGTCACTGACACAGCCTTGAAGTGGTTCACCTCCTACCTCACCAACTTGAGATATCACGTGTCACTGGGGGGTTCTAGGTTCGATGACACTGCAGTGACATGCGTTGTCCTACAGGGGTCAGTGCTTGAGCCCAACCTGTTTTTAAACTATGCACTCCAACTTGGAAGTATCATCAAGCGACACAATATCAACTTCCATTGCTATGCTGATGACACACAGGTCTACATTAAAACGCAACCCAATCCCACCAGCACAATCTCCACCCATGTGTACATTGCCATTGAAACTCTAGTTAATGGTCAGGGCAATTTGCATATGAAACCAATCATTGTTTTCATCGTTATGCCACCGTATTGTTTATAAGGGTGGGGATACCTGCAGTCAGTTGAGACTGAAGAGGTCATTTAGATGAGTGATGAAATGTTTCTCAGTTATCATTGTGTCCAGATGAACTGATTCAACTTTCTGAGATTTTCTTAGCTGGTTATTGAGCATGCATAAAGACATTTTGACTCATTTTGGTAAGGATTGTCTTAAACTTGTACGTGAGTATGAGTGAACGGCACATAAGATGGCAGACTACAGGAACCACCTGAGATTCAGCCTCAGGTGCAGACATAGCAAGGTTACACATAAGAGCCTGCAAATGAAATCTTCAGTCTAGGGCCACCGAGTTAACAGGATCCTCCAGAAGGCACAGAGCCAGCTATTGAACGAATGGGTGAGACAAACTAATTTTACCATCAATGCTTTGAAAGCCAAAGAGGAGCAGATCCAACAGAGACTCATGTCGCGTCTAGATGCGGCCACTTTCCAACGTGTGATTGAGTTCACGTAGAAGGCTCATCTAGCACAACACAAAGTTGAAAACCAGGCAGCAAAAGAAGTTCGACCTACTTGCTGCATGCCAGGGACATCAGCAGACAATCGATATCACCGTCAATGGCAGACAGAAAGACAGATGGCAGACACACGCCGACGATGTGGACAAGTGGGTGAAGAATCTGCCTGACATCCTTGGTAAGGGGCTGTCACACCGAGGCAAATCCTGCTAGTGGAACTGATCACAGCAACAGAATCAATGATCCATAAAACCAACTTCATGGACCCAGAAACGGTGCAGCTACGGATGAAAGTTTCAGCCTGACTCAGCAATGTGAAGCCACTGCCATCCAACATCAGTAGAGATGAGAGGAAAGCACTCAGGGCTCTCAGTAAGGAAAATAACATCATCATCCTTCCCGCAGACAAAGGCAGATGCACTGTTGTATTAAACGAGACAGACTATCATGAGACAGTTATGATGTTACTTAGCGACATGAACACTTAGGAGCCCCTGAAATGAGATCCAGGCAGTGGTTACAAGAAAAAGGTGATAGATTGTCTGAAGCTGTTAGAACAGGACAACGCTATTGACAGAAAATTGTGCCATAGATTATACCCAGGGGAAGCTACACCCAGTCTGTATGGTTTGCCTAAGATATATAAACAGGATGTGCCATTATGGCCTATTATTTGTATGATTAACTCAGTGACCTATACCATCTCTAAGTTTCTAGCATCTATTCTTAACCCGTTGGTAGGCAGTAATAAACATCACATTCAGAACACTATGGATTTTGTGGATAAGGTGAGGGACATCATTATGGAGATGAAATAATGGTCTCTTATGATGTTACGTCTCCCTTTACGTGTGTTCCTGTTGATGAAGCAGTGGAGGTAGTCTGTATAAAATTACAAACTGACCCCACCCTTAGCAATAGGACCACCCTTAACACTGACCAAGTGTGTCTGCTCCTGAAGCTGTGTCTTCAGTCCACATACTTCACATATAGGGGGCGGTACTATAGGCAGAAGCATGGGTGTGCTATGGGTTCCCCAGTTTCACCTATAGTGGCCAACTTGTATATGGAGGAAATGGAAAAGAGGGCTCTGATGTCCTATCCAGGGACACCACCTTGCCATTGGTTCAAATTTGTGGACGACACCTGGGTTAAAATGAAATCTCAGCACATACCACATTTCACCAGCCACAGTTAACTCTGTGGACACCACATCAAGTTCACCAGGGAGGATGTGAACAATGACAGGTTGGCCTTCTTATACTGTGAAATTGCAATTGGTGATGGGGGACATTTGATTGTTGATGTTTACCATAAACTAACACATACTGATCAGTACTTAAGGGTTGACTCTCATCATCCACTGGAGTACAAACTAGGAGTCATCAGGATGCTGGACCACCAAGCTGACAACGTCCCCACCGACACAGCAGCCGGGGAAGGGGAGAAATCCCACGTTAAACAGGCCCTGGTTAAATGTGGTTACCCTAATTGGGTGTTTGTTAAAGCCAGGAAGACGCCCACAGCACACCAGCCAATCGAAAAGAGAAGGACAACAGCTGTCTAAGCGTAAACCAGTGGTGACTCCATATGTGGCGGGAGTTCTGGAACAGTTGAGATGTGTATTTTCCAAACAGTGTTTCAGTTGCTTTCAAGCCCCAAAACATGCTGCGCCAGAAATTGGTGCACCCCAAGGATCGTGTCCCCCGGCACAAACAGAGCAATATCGTGTACACTGTTAAGTGCCCGGAGGATTTCTGTGACTTGTACATCAGGGAAACCAAACAGACGCTGGCAAAGAGAATGGCACAAAACACAGAAGAGCTAACGAGTCAGGCCAGGACTCCACAGTCTACACCATCTACAGGCCAGTGGCCACTCTTTCACGGATGAGGATGTGCACATCCTTGATAGGGGGGAACACTGGTTTGAACGGGGAGTCAAAGAGGCCATCTATGTGATGAGGGAACGACAATCCCTGAACCGAGGGGGGACCTAAGAGTACATCTGTCACCATCTTACAATGCTGTGATTGCAAATATTCCCAAATCCTCTGTGAATAGTACACATGGCCATTAAACCTATAGTTAATGTTCACGACAATTTGCATATGAACCCGGTCATTGTGTTCGGTCGTTACGCCGCTGTATTGTTCATAGGGCTGGGGACACCTGCAGCCAGTTGAGACTGAAGAGGTCACTTAGATGATGATGAACCGTTTCTCTCAATAAACGTTGTGTCCAGACGAACTGATTCGACTTTCTGTAATTGTTCCGTTTAATTTAAAGTGATGCACGTTTTCTCTGAATAATAAACCGGCTTCTCTCCTGCCTCTCTGGCTTCTCTCCTCCTCCAAAGTCTCCCTCCTGCCCTCTTTAGCAACATTTATTTCAGTCTTCTCTCTGGATTATGAATCACATGGTGTAAACTCTGACTTTATCCTAACACAAGTTTGTTATCATATTCATCCTTTCCCGCTTGGGATTCAGACACCTGCACTTTGTAACGATTCACTGTTCTAATTTTGGACTGAAATCCCATTAGTTGTTAGCATGGGTGACCCCCCCCCCTCCCTCCTCCTCCACCCTCGTTCTAATGCCACAGCTCAAAGATTAATTGAGCCGTTCAGATGTGGTCTTTAATTACTGCTCATCCGTGCACACGCACCACGTGTCGGCTGTTTAATGAGGCTGGAGGACAAAGAACAGGCCAGAACCTGCTCTGTGTTTGTACTACATCACTGTCTCCAGGCAGGGGGAGCCGTTTGACGGGGGGGACGGGGGGGGGTAATTAATGGTGGCCAAAATGAACAAACGACTCATCTCCGAATGAGTCACTTTTGACCTCAATCGGAATCGAGTCTCAACTGGCGCGTGCTGAATTTACCGACTCCACTTTTACTCAAAAGTGGGCTATGACATGTTTACACCTGAATATTACACTTGGTTACAACAGGCAGCCTTTATGCCGATCTATTTATGTTTTTATTTTTATGCCAATCTATTTTTTCCTACTTTCTATGTCGTGTTTCTTGTATTCTTCTGTGTTGAGAGAGGATTCTGCCAAACCAAATACTTGGTATGTCAGAATATAGTTAGCAAATAAAGGATTCTGATTATGAAAGCTGGAATGAATTTGAAGGTATGAACTGAACGAGTCACGATAATACAAAGCTCAAAAGCTGGGATGTATCAGATGACCCGTATTGAAGGTTACCTACTGAATGAACCGACAGACCTTGCTCTACTGCCCCATACAGCAAAACTACAAAAGTGGAAAGCTCAAGTGCACCAGACACCAGGACATAAGTCATGTGCTGAACTGGTCATTGGATCACCAACACGCTGAACAGGAGAACGGTATCAAGCAGCTGTGCCTACTGGCTTATCTTCAGGAGCCAGTGTAGCAGGGGTGCCCGACTCCAGGCCTACTCCAGGGCCGCAGTGTCTGCACGTATTTGTTGCAACCATGCACTACGCCACCTGAGTTAACTCATTCCTTTCCCTCCTTGGTCCAAGAGGTGAGCTAATTAGTTAAATCAGGTGGTGTGGATGTATGTGTTCTTAGTTTGGATATATGTGTTCTTAGTTTGGTTATATGTGTTCTTAGTGTGGATATACTATGTGTTCTTAGTTTGGATATATGTGTTCTTAGTTTGGATATATGTGTTCTTAGTTTGGATATACTATGTGTTCTTAGTGTGGATATATGTGTTCTTAGTTTGGATATATGTGTTCTTAGTGTGGATATATGTGTTCTTGGTGTGGATATACTATGTGTTCTTAGTGTGGATATATGTGTTCTTAGTTTGGATATACTATGTGTTCTTAGTTTGGATATACTATGTGTTCTTAGTTTGGATATATGTGTTCTTAGTGTGGATATTGTGTTCTTAGTTTGGATATATATGTGTTCTTAGTGTGGATATATGTGTTCTTAGTGTGGCTTTAGTATGTGTTCTTAGTTTGGATATATGTGTTCTTAGTGTGGATATATGTGTTCTTAGTGTGGATATATGTGTTCTTAGTTTGGATATACTATGTGTTCTTAGTTTGGATATATGTGTTCTTAGTTTGGATATATGTGTTCTTAGTGTGGATATTGTGTTCTTAGTGTGGCTATACTATGTGTTCTTAGTTTGGATATATGTGTTTTTAGTGTGGATATGTGTTCTTAGTGTGGATGTATGTGTTCTACTGTGGATATATGTGTTCTTAGTGTGGATATACTATGTGTTCTTAGTTTGGATATAAGTGTTCTTAGTGTGGATATATGTGTTCTTAGTGTGGATGTATGTGTTCTACTGTGGATATATGTGTTCTTAGTGTGGATATACTATGTGTTCTTAGTGTGGATATACTATGTGTTCTTAGTTTGGATATAAGTGTTCTTAGTGTGGATATATGTGTTCTTAGTGTGGATATTGTGTTCTTAGTGTGGATATACTATGTGTTCTTAGTGTGGATATACTATGTGTTCTTAGTGTGGATATATGTGTTCTTAGTTTCGATATACTATGTGTTCTTAGTGTGGATATATGTGTTCTAGTTTGGATATATGTGTTCTTAGTGTGGATATATGTGTTCTTAGTGTGGATATATGTGTTCTAGTATGGATATATGTATTCTTGTAGTTTTTGGGTATATGTTTTTGTCTTTGTGTTGCACTGCTGTGGGCTGGGGGGGATATATGTGTTCTTAGTGTGGATATACTATGTGTTCTTAGTGTGGATATACTATGTGTTCTTAGTTTGGACATATGTGTTTTTAGCGTGGATATGTGTTCTTAGTGTGGATGTATGTGTTCTACTGTGGATATATGTGTTCTTAGTGTGGATATACTATGTGTTCTTAGTTTGGATATACTATGTGTTCTTAGTTTGGATATAAGTGTTCTTAGTGTGGATATATGTGTTCTTAGTGTGGATATTGTGTTCTTAGTGTGGATATACTATGTGTTCTTAGTGTGGATATATGTGTTCTTAGTTTGGATATACTATGTGTTCTTAGTGTGGATATATGTGTTCTAGTTTGGATATATGTGTTCTTAGTGTGGATATATGTGTTCTTAGTGTGGATATATGTGTTCTAGTTTGGATATATGTATTCTTGTAGTTTTTGGGTATATGTTTTTGTCTTTGTGTTGCACTGCTGTGGGCTGGGGGGGGGGGGAAACGATATTTCGTTTAATTTCATGTACACAAGTACATGAAGTGAAATGACAGATAAAGTGTTCCTGATTCCTGACATCTTAAAATATTCTGCAACACTTAAGTCCAGACAATCCAAAAGGTTTACTGAACAAGGCCTGGTATGATATTCAGTTGCACTTTGGACGCAGGGGCAAAGAGGGGGAATCGGGATCTCAAACCGGACTAATTCATCTTAAAACGTAAAGACCCACTGGAGAGCGACAGAAAACCAGAGGAGCAAAGAAATCCCTCCTGCCTGGTAGCATCTCTCGAAAAATTCCTGAGCAGAATTCCGCCTGGTGCAAAAGCCCCTCTGTGTGCAGCCCAGGATGGCAACAGCTGCGACAGACAGCTTCTGGTATACCGCCGCCCCCCTGGGAGTAAACCAGCTGTCACATATGTTACCCAGGATGTGCAAAGAGGCAGGGACACAAACGTCTTACACCAACCACAGCAAACAAACACTGCCAGAAGCTGTCTGACGTGGGACTCGGGGTGAGGGAGATCATGGCAACGAGTGGGCATAGGTGAGGTGCTTCATAGAAACAGAAAGACTACGATGTGAACTGTGATTTATAATGAGTCGCGGAATATTAAAAAAAACAACAAAACAAACTTGTTTATCTTGCATTTCTGCACGATGTCTGATCAAGCTGCTAACTCGTCGGACTCACACAAGCCAACCAAGCAGCTTTCAACAGACCCTTATTCCACTGGCTGCACATGCAGGTGCAACAGGGTTATAAAATCAGTCACAAACCATTAATTTTGGCGTCTACTGTTTTACAATTAAACTAGTGTAACCGGTTATTTTCTTGCCCGGTGCGGGATTCAATACGGGGTGTATTGCCCCACAAGGCGACCTCACTAACCGCTCGGCTAAAGGGTCAGATTCGTTAGCTAGGGGCTAACGTGTCTAATTAGTAGTTTACACTACCAAAACTGGTGGAATTGTAACACCGTACTACAGACTTAGTGCTACTAATATAGGGTTGGGCGTCGATAACCGGGTTCCGATTCCAAAGGAATCGTTAAGAAAGTCAAACTTCGATTCTGCCTATCGGTTCCTAAATACGCCTATTTCACGCCGCGGCCATCTTGGATTTATAAAAAAAACAAGCGGTGGGAACGTAGCCACGCCCCCTTCTTACTTCATTGAAAACCCTGCTGGAAGCAACATGTCGTACTGCTGCGTACCATCCTAAATTCAACTGACACATTAAGATGCCATATGGTTAAATGTTTACTCCTCCTGCTATTATTGCAACAGACATTATGTACATGTAGGCCTACTGTATGCATTGAGCTGCAGAGGTTGCATGTACATTTAATGTTACTGTACGCATTGAGCTGCAGAGATTGCATGTACATTTAACGTTACTGTACGCATTGAGCTGCAGAACTTGCATGTACATTTAACGTTACTGTACGCATTGAACTGCAGAGGTTGCATGTACATTTAACGTTACTCTATGCATTGCGCTGCAGAGGTTGCATGTACATTTAACGTTACTGTACGCATTGAGTTGCAGAGGTTGCATGTACATTTAACGTTACTGTACGCATTGAGCTGCAGAGGTTGCATGTATATTTAACGTTACTGTACGCATTGAGCTGCAGAGGTTGCATGTACATTTAACGTTACTGTACGCATTGAGCTGCAGAGGTTGCACCATGCACAGCCAGTTAAGTAATACTGGGGTGACCAGTTTCACCGTGACTAAAACATTAGAAGGGAGACAGAAGGTTTGACGTTGAAAAACGTTTGCTCCCGTTTGCCGTCGCGTTGGCGACTTAACAGCGGAAGAAGACGAAGACGCGCGCTAAAGTTAGTTTCCGTTTCCGTGGCGGCGGCACGCGGCTTCCGTAGTTTCCGCCTCCGCACGTTAAACGCGCGCCATCGTGGACCAGAGCGAGCGGCGGGTCGAGAGTGCGGCACGGCGCAGCGCCTGTGGCAAAGTTATTATCGCGCCGGGGAGGACGCACGACCAATATGGTCACGGCCTACACGGTGTCCAGATGAACCAGTGTACCGCGCCGGTCTCCGTCTCCCGCCCCGGCCTCCTCCTCAGCAACCCTGCGCGCACAGCAAGCAGCGCCTCGTCGCAACTGGGTAAGTGAAAATGAATTGTCTTATTCGCAACGGCGAGACGGCAAACGACGTCCACATGAGCGAATCGCTGTGAACTGCGTGCAAACGCTGAAGTGTGACGTGTCGGGCAGTCGGCAGTAAAACGCTGGGGGTCCTCGTCGCCTATTAGCCGTTAGCCGCTAGCTAACGGGTCTGACCCTTTAGCCGCTAGCTAACGGGTCTGACCCTTTAGCCGAGCGGTTAGTGACGTCGTTGTGGTGCAGTACACCCCGTATCGAATCCCGCACCGGGCAAGAAAATAACCGGTTACAGTAGTAATTTCAATAACGACAGCGGGTTAAAAAAAAAAAAACCCAAAGAAAAAACGCGTAGCCGCCATCTTGTACTCTCTTCTTCTTACCATATTAACGTAGAACACACGTTTCATTACCCAGCAGTGCCTCCTAGCGGCGTTACAAGAGAACCGCTACAGGACACGACGCCGAACGTTCGCGAATACAGCCCGAGAAGGCAGATGTGCTCATTTTTCTAAACAAGAACTGTTTGTAATTTAAGGAGTTTAACACCCGGTAGGCCGGGCCAGGGTGTGGCCGTGTCTTTATTTCTTCATCTTCGTGTATGGAGACGGTTGTTGTAAATGTAGATATAAGAACGAGACATTCACACGAATGATCCGCTCTTAAAACAGGATAAAGTTTTTTTTTTAAGATAAAATGTTCTTCTCTGAAATAAGAAGGTGACCTGCTTTGACTCCGCCTCTCAAAGAACCCGGATCGAGAATCGTGAAGCACCGGAACTGAAAAGCAGACTCGGAATCAGAATTGTTAAAATCCAAACGATGCCCAACCCAACTAATGTATCCCCATTGCACTCCTAAGTCTATGACACTCATGAAGCAACCAGGTTGATGAAGGCAATGGGAGTACTTGGCTTGGCAGTGGCTTCAGTGAATATTGCAGCAGAAAACAGGGAGGACAACGGTTTATTCCAAATAAACAATTCATTAGCATAACACTAATTGTCAAACTAATACTGATTAGGTACAATCAATAATGAGCAGCAATGTAATGATCAAGGCACAAAGGGTGATGTGAGGTAGTGAGGCTATGTGAAAATATTATGGTGGAGGAATGAACAAGTGTAAGAATGGAGTGTGTATTGGGGTGACGGAGAAAGTGTGTGTGCGAAAGGAGGAGTTGTGTGTGAGCTGTGTGCAGTGAAGGTGTGTTAACAAGATTAAGACAAAGGGAGTTAGGGGGGAAAGAGGGAGAGAGGAGCTTGTTTACACCTCACGTTAACATGTGTCTCGGGTGATCTGATCACAGCTCCAAGTATGGCAGTTCACACCTGGCATTAGAATGCGTCTCCACGTGCGTCTCGAGTGACGACTTGTGATCAGATCTCACTTCCCTAGTCTATATGCAAATAAACGCGTACATCACTATGGTAGAGGGGTGTAGTTTAGCCTCAGCTGCAAGCAGAGAGAGGGAGCATTGCTTGCAGGAGAGCAGCACACCTGCTCTTGCGAGTGAATGGATGAAAGACATTATTAAATCAAGCAATCAATCAATCAATAAACTAACTTTCTTTCACACAAATATGAAAATCCTGTGTGTAAATCCTGTGTTGATCACCAAAAAACCTTGTTCGCCTTCATCTCGAGCTCTTCCAGTGGCACAATTATGTAAATAAACACGTACAGAAATGCAAGGAGAGAGGAGTTAAAACAACAGGCATTTAACAAAATGAGACATCCTTGCTCACCCAAGCCCAGGGTTTAATTTGTGCCACATCCTGAAGTGCCAGGGGGATGTAGTCCCCCCAGTTTCCCCTCCCCTCTGAACAGTCGCCCTGACCGACCAGAGGAGGCGCTAGTGCAGTGACCAGGACAGATACCCACTTCTGGCTTCCCACCCGCAGACACGGCCAGTTCTGTGTGTAGGGACACCCGACCAAGCCGGAGGTAACATTGCAAATCGAACCGTCGATCCCTGTCTTGGTAGGCAACGGAATAGACCGCCACGCCATCCGGACACCCCGAGACCAGACTGGTTTTATACGAGGACATAATTCATGCAATAATATAAGGCGGTTTATTAAATGTAATACAATATGGTGCTAAGGTAAAAGACAAGGCCTTGGTTTTATTATTGGATGCAGAAAAAGCTTTTGATAGGATAGAATGGCCATTCTTATTTCATGTCCTTGCTAACTTTTGATTTGGTGATAACTTGCTTAAATGGATAAAGGTGCTCTATGCAGCTCCAAAACCCTCTGTAATTACAAATGGCCCATGATCTCCCGTCTTTCCACTTGAACTAAGCACTACATTGGGCTGCTCACCTTTACTCTTTGCATTAGCAATAGAGCCACTTGCAGAGGCCATCTGTACAGATCCTGACATTCATGGCATTCAAACGGGCGAAGCAGCACAAAATATAATTGTATGCTGAGGACATATTACTCTACATACGTAATCCCGCCAGGTCTGCTAAAGAGTTACTGAGCTTATCAATATGTTCTCTGTAGTCTCTGGATACAAGATTAACTACTCAAAATCTGGGGCAATATCTCTCTCCAAGCACGATCCTTGTGTAGCTGCAGATGCTTCTCCATTTCAATGGCCTCTCTCAGGATTTACTTATTTAGGCATCCATATTACCCCCTCTCTACCTGATTTGTATAAGGCCAATTTTACTCCTTTAATCTGGTGTATTAAGCAAGATCTCGCCCGTTTGTCCAGTTTCCTTTTTTCATTGCTAGGGAGGGTACACCAATTTAAAATGAATGTTCTACCATGCTTATTATATCCATTTCAAATGGTTCCTATATTATTCCATCCATTATCCAAACCGCTTTTCCTGCTCAGGGTTGCGGGGATGCTGGAGCCTATCCCAGCAGTCATTGAGCGGCAGGCAGGGAGACACCCTGGACAGGCCGCCAGTCCATCACAGGCCCCTATCACCTAAATCACTATCAGAGTTGAATAGTTCTCTCATAGCCTTCCTATGGAAAAGCAAAGTTTCAAGACTAAAACTGGCCCACCTACAGCTTCCACTGGAGAAGGGTGGTTTAGCTGTTCCTGACATTAGACTGTACCAACTCTCATATCTCTGCAGATATATTCGAGACTGGTTTCAAGAAGACCTAGAGTCTATGTGGCTTGATATTGAATCAGGCCTGGTATCGCCTATACCTCTGAAAAATATATTGTACACTTCAGGAAGTGGGTCAGTTTAGCTGTTAAGGATAACTTTCTTTTACAAAATACTCTTAAAGGAGGCTAACTAGGAAAATAGAGGGCTTGGACAACACTACATCCCCACTTATGCCCCTATACTCTAACCCAGATTTCCTCCCTGGTCTAGAGCAAAACTCTTTCTATGTATGCTCTGGTAAAGGCATTAAGACACTGGGAGACATTGTAGAAAATGATTCAATCTTGACATTTGATCAGTTAAAAGATTGGCACAAAATCCCACCACCCATTTTTTAGGTACTTACAGTTACGCAACTATGGTGTATCCACTCTGAAACAGTCTCAATTCTTTGGTACAATCTCCTCTTTAGAACAAATATTCATTAACGGTGAGGACTCGAGCAAATTAGTGAGAATGACTTGTTGAATTGTACATATAGAGTGGGATGATATGTGGCTCAACCTATCCAACTGTTTTACCACTAATAGAGCAAAACAACTACAATTTAAGATAAATCATAGACTAGCTATTACCCCTGTGAGATGCAATAAAATGAACTCAGATCCATCAGTTTTGTCCATAAGTGCAAGAATACAGAAGGCACATACATTCACTGTTTACTAGAATGTGTATATACGTAGTCACAAACTCTGGAAAGATGTTCTTAAGGAAATCAATGACATAATTGGTCAAACAGTGAACATATGATGATATTTATAGGCAATGCCGCATGATGTATGCACAAGCAAACACTCTTGTCACGCAAGTTTGGTATGTGTTCAGTTTGTGTGAAGATGTCTTTGTTCAGAGCATATTGTACAACACTCTGTACTGCACACCTGTGGTCAAACTATAAAAAAGCAAGCTTACAGAGACTTCGAGTGGCTTATAATGATGCCATGAGAATACTGCTAAAAAGACCTAGATGGTGTAGTGCAAGTGAAATGTTTGTGGCTGCAGGAGTCAGTACCTTTCAGGCTCTTCTAAGAAATCTTATGTATAAATTTATTTGCCGGCTCAATGACTGATAATGTAATCATCAAGAGTTTGAGTAATATAAGATTCAGTGCCAAACGCTACCAATCCCGGCTATGGGACCACTGGTATAGCTGCCTTCTTTTAACACACTGACTTGTTCCATTTATGTAATTTTATTGTGTTTACTCTGTGATTCTTCATTTCCGATTCTTCATTTCTGAGCCGAAAGGCAAAGCTCTCAATTTACCAGTCAGTCTTCGTTCCAACCCTCACCTATGGTCATGAGCTTTGAGTAGTGACCGAAAGGGTGAGATTGCGGATACAAGCGGCTGAAATGAGTTTCCTCCGTAGGGTGTCTGGGCTCAGCCTTAGGGATAGGGTGAGGAGCTCGGACATCCGGAGGGAGCTAGGAGTAGAGCTGCTGCTCCTTCGCGTCGAAAGGACCCAGTTGAGGTGGTTCGGGCATCTGATCAGGATGCCTCCTGGGCGCCTTCCTTTGGAGGTTTTCTGGGCACGCCCAACTGGGAGGAGACCCCGGGGTAGACCTAGAACTTGCTAAAGGGACTACATGTCCAATCTGGCCTGGAAATGCCTAGAGATCCCCCAGGAAGAGCTAGAGGGCGTTGCTGGGGAGAGGGACGTCTGGAGTGCCCTACTTAGCTTGCTGCCACCACGACCTGACCCTGGAGAAGCGGCTGATGATGACTCTTCATTTTGTATTTCTTCCGAAGTCCATACAAAGGGAATTTGTCTTCACACCAAAGAAAATAGCATCTTCTCAACATTGCGATACACACTAACCCAACTCTTCCTGGCCTCCACTCAAACCCACATACCTAGCTTTGTTTGAGTCCTATTGCCTCCGCTATACCTAACTTTATTTGAGGGTGGGCCAAACTAGCTTCTTGGTGGGCATTATGAAAATGTGTTACATAGTGACATAGTTAGTAAAGGAAGAAAACATGACTACAAATGAGGCGTTTCAGGCAGTGTTTTCTGTCAGAAAGAATAACTCCCTTTGGTGTGGACTTTGGGCTTTGCAGATGTCTTATATGCACTTTCCAGCTGTAGAACACACTAATGGATTGGGAAAAATCCCAAAAGCATGATATGGGCTCTTTAAATAAACAAGCAAATCATAATCTTTTGTCGCTTATTAGTGTTAACTAAGGGCACTTGTAGAACTGTTGTATAAAAGCAAGATCACATTCGCGGCCATGTTGTTATACTACTACTACTACTTTTGGCTGCTCCCGTTAGGGGTCGCCACATCAGGTCATCCGTTTCCATCACTTCCTGTCCTCTGCATCTTCCTCTGTCACACCAGCCACCTGCATGTCCTCCCTCACCACATCCATAAACCTCTTTGGCCTTCCTCTTTTCCTCTTCCCTGGCAGCTCCATATTCAGCATCCTTCTCCCAATATACCCAGCATGTCTCCTCCACACATGTCCAAGCCATCTCAATCTTGCCTCTCTTGCTTTGTCTCCAAACTGTCCAACCTGAGCTGTCCCTCTAATATACTCGTTCCTAATCCTGTCCTCCTTTATCGCTCCCAGTGAAAATCTTAGCATCTTCAACTCTGCCACCTCCATCTCCACCTCCGCCTCCTGTCTTTTCATCAGTGCCACCCTAACCCAACCTAGTCATGCTGTTATACTGAATATCATTGTGGCTGTGATTCGGTTGTATGTGGCCGAGTGCCTGCAACTGAATCACAGCCTTGCTGATTTTCAGTATAACAGCACTTCCTCTCATGTGATATTGCTTAAATGGCAATTGCTGAGTATTACTTCACAGTATTTACGCACGATATTAGTGAATAGCTAGTCGTGCTATTGTAATACTTATTGAGCATGTGAGTTGGATGCTGGATGCACTGCGTGAGTCACAAATATTGAGTATCAGGAGATATTTGGATACTTGAAAACTTGCTAAACCCGAGAAGCTCAAAAATTATATTTATTGAGATGTCCAGATCAACAGATTCAACAAAAGCATCAAACTTCTAACCACTAATCCAAATTAAAATCCAAACTGTCCAACCTGAGCTGTCCCTCTAATATACTCGTTCCTAATCCTGGCCTCCTTTATCGCTCCCAGTGAAAATCTTAGCATCTTCAACTCTGCCACCTCCACCTCCGCCTCCTGTCTTTTCATCAGTGCCACCCTAACCCAACCTAGTCATGCTGTTATACTGAATATCATTGTGGCTGTGATTCGGTTGTATGTGGCCGAGTGCCTGCAACTGAATCACAGCCTTGCTGATTTTCAGTATAACAGCACTTCCTCTCATGTGATATTGCTTAAATGGCAATTGCTGAGTATTACTTCACAGTATTTACGCACGATATTAGTGAATAGCTAGTCGTGCCATTGTAATACTTATTGAGCATGTGAGTTGGATGCTGGATGCACTGCGTGAGTCACAAATATTGAGTATCAGGAGATATTTGGATACTTGAAAACTTGCTAAACCCGAGAAGCTCAAAAATTATATTTATTGAGATGTCCAGATCAACAGATTCAACAAAAGCATCAAACTTCTAACCACTAATCCAAATTAAGGAAATTGAAACTGTACATGGCCTGTTAAATGTTGAATTAGTTTAATAGTGGTGGTGCAGTGGTTAGCGCGGTCACCTCACAGCAAGAAAGTCCTGGGTTCGAGCCCCGGGGTAGTCCAACCTTGGGGGTTGTCCAGGTTCGTCCTCTATGTGGAGTTCGCATGTTCGCCCCGTGTCTGCGTGGGTTTCCTCCGGGGGCTCCGGTTTCCTCCCACGGTCCAAAGACTTGTAGGTCAGGTGAATTGGCCGTACTAAATTGTCCCTAGGTATGAAATATATATATGTGTGTGTGTGCTTGTGTGTCGGACCTGTGTGATCGCCTGGCGGCCTGTCCAGGGTGTCTCCCTGCCTGCCGCCCAGTGGCTGCTGGGATAGGCTCCAGCATCCCCGCGATCCTGAGAGCAGGATAAGCGGTTCGGATAATGGCTGGATGGATAGTTCAATAGTTGAATTAATACCATTCCTTTCTTCCTTCCCTCACTCTGTTCCCTGACCTTTTATTAGGAGATGAACTCGTGCTTCGAGCGATCAATGATGGTATTTTTTAAATATTTGTTTCGCCTAAGGATTTGTTTGATCCAAACTTTAGCTGGAATTTGACGCTGGTGCGCCTATAAACAATAGGGCATCATTACTGGAAATCATCGCAGTGATCCCAGCTGTGGTCAAACTGCATTTTTTTCTGACGCACACCGGCGAGACGATCAAAGCGAGAGGAGACTGGAGCCCCATTTGGCGGCCACCTTATCGAACCTATGAGTCCATGTCGTAGTCTGGCACCTCTGCTCTGTCTGTGTTTACTGCTCTGTCCAAACACAAGTTTCAGGAACTATGTGTTGTGACAGAGACGGCTCCGTTACCTTCTCATAAACTGGTATTTCATAACACAGCAAGTTCCCAGAAATGAGAACACAATGAGTAACCCGTAGTTCATTGGAAGTGTGTTGGATATTCTCAAAAGTAATTCTAATAAAATTTTAAAATAAGTGCACCAGTAAAATAATTGGTTAATCAACTGTTTGACCCCAGGAAGAATAATCGCTGCCTCGGCAGTGATTAATGGGGATCTGAAATAAATAAACTGACAAGTAGAGATGTGATTTGTATTGTGGATGGCATAGTTATGTGGTTCTGCTCCATACTAGCTGGCCCATACAGAGTGACATTGAGTTTTAATGATGTCTCCTGCAGCCCTCATTACTGGAGCCACCCATCTCCAGTCCTCCCTGTTCAACACGACTCACCGCTCACCTTCTGGAGGAATGACGCCATTGTGAAGTTTGACCTTTGAGTTGTTCAAATATCTTTGCGTTATTGACTCCTCGCTGAGAGACTGGCTTTCTCCGCCTCTGATGCCTGGAGCTCATCCGTCCATCTAACTATATCTACCTGTCAGTCCATCGTCACATTTGTCACATAAATCGCAGTGGAATGTGCTTTACATTAGAAAAAGTGTAAAGATATTTACATATACAAGAAACAAGATACACGAAAAGATTATGAATTCATGGGAAAATGTATGACGGCATAGGACAGAAGAATGTTCTTTTTTATGGCGATTGTGTTACGGCTTGCTTGTTTCTGAAACCAAATGCAGACAGACAAGGAGGTAGTAGGGAAAGTGGGTTTAGTGAAGGATGAAGAGGCAAAGGTTGCGCTGGTGGAGATGAGAGGCAGGCTGAGGCAGAGGGCAGGCAGACAGATGAGTGAGGAAGCTGGCTGGCAGGCTGAAGTGGGGTGGGCGGACGAGACACGCCGGGGAACAGGCACAGAGAGTCCTGGACACAGGAGAAAACGGGTAGTAAAAGGCCAACAAGCAGCCCCGGCTCCAGGGCAAAATTGTTAGAGGGGCATTGTGAATAATGGGGGGGGGGGCGAGAGATATTAACACGGAAAATTACCAATCTGACCACTGGCAAAGGTAACCAGACTATATATATATATTTTAATATTTATTTATTGTTTGTTATTTATTGTTTTTCTGGGAGATGGTCCAGTTATCATCACTGCTGATGTTTCCTCTTAGAAACTGGTGAGCAACCTCAAACTCGGATTCTAGAGCATCAGTTCCAGATAAAGCCAAGATTGGCTGTGCCTACGTGGCATCCGGAAAATGTTCACTACGTGGGTCAAGTGCTGATGTAGCTTCGATCAGTTTACCTTTCCTCGCACTGAACCTTCTGTCTAATTCTTTGATTACAATATCGACAGTGCTGAAAAACAACCACCTCCGTTGATTATCTTGACCCTCTTCATCATCAATTTCTCTCTGTCCAACTCCTGCCTCAACCACGAAGCCCTTTAGATTTTTGTTCTGCATCCTCTGTTTTTGTGGCCTTTCAGCATCGCGCATGTGGCACTGTTCCAGAATGGTGGTGAACTCACTAAAGATCAGTGTTCTCTGCTTGTAAGAGCTTGTTGGGAGGATCAAGCAACAAAAGGACTTTTTGCAGCATTTAATGAACTCAAAGCTGCGGTCGGTAATGGCCTCAATTAAACCTGTTGCCTCAATGCACAAATCAGCCCCGTATTTGTAGCTGCTGTCAATTTCAGTCAATAACGAACAAATATCCTCACAGGATCGGAGTACGGTTACTGTGGCCAAATGTCCTGTCCAACGCTGTTCTAGAAGTCGCTTCAGTTTTTCACCTTTGAAGTGAACTGCTACAGTGGGTTTCTAAGAAACTTGTACAGTGCACCACACACCGCCAGAAAATGTTAAATTTCTTTTTCATTTCACATAGTGTTGGTGACTACGAAATGTAGCTGGTGGTTGTAACAGTGGATGTATGGTATCTCTCTGTCCAATTTCTCCTGCAGAACCTGCTGCACACCACCGTGCTTTCCTGACATCACTGACGCACTGTCATAGACTTGGCTAAGTATCTTATACCCCTTTCACACTGGCCAAAAAAAACCCCACTAACATCCGCCTTTGGTCAACCAAAGGCGGATGTTAGTGGGGTTTTTTTTGGCCAGTGTGAAAGGGGTATTAGACGGATTGAATCCAGTTCTCTGTAACTCAGACAGGATTGTGTTTGCTAGCGTCGTCACCAGTCTCTGTACTGGCTATGGTCAACAGCCATTCCCTCACCTCAAAATTATCTGCTACAAATCGTAGAGCAATGGAAATATTCTCATCCCCAGTTGGGTCTTGTGTACTGTTCGCTTTGATAGTATACCAGGACTCACCAATTTCATCAACTATTCTCTCCGTCAGTATATCACTCGTGCGAATCAGCTTGCTTTGTATGGTGTGCGGAGTATATCATGCTTTTTCAGGTATCGTCATCAATATTTTCTGTAATTCTGGATCTTTCCTTAGACTGTATTCAAATAAAGAGAGAAACATGCCACAACTGTCCTCTCGTGAATGAAACGCACCTTTGCTCTCCCGAAAAGCTAACTGGTTTGACGCTAGGAATTCTATCATATCAGTGATAGCAGAGCGATAATAACGATTTCTCGCTCTGTGTTGACCGTTGTCGATACCTTTTTGCCAGTGTTTGCTCATCTGTCCCTCTCTTTCCATCTTGTCATCTTCTCCATGTGTTCTTTTGATGCAGCATGTTTGTTCAGGCCTCTGTCTCTTTCGATCGCATACTTCCAGTGAGTGAATCCCATTTCGATGAACAGAGTCAACTCCGAACTTTAGGCAAGCGGAAAAAGAAATGCTGCGTCAGCTTTGATGCTGTATTCCAACATTGCTGTATTGTTATGCCTGCTCGGCCCACCTTGAGCAAACTGGGAATTTGCTCAAGGTGGGCCGAGCAGGCATATCAACTCCCAAATCGTCTGGTGCAAAGCTGCTAGATGGAGAGCTATACTGTGAGGATTGTGTGAGGGAACGTTGCCACTTTCCTCACTGTTAGCTAAGGCTATTGATGGCTGTTGCTTCCTGCGCCACACCTCTGCTACTTTGGAAGCCGTTCCCTGTTGCTCCTTGCTCCGCGGATTAGCCTCGGTCCAGGTGCGGTTCCCTCTCCTCCTTATTCACTTCAGTCATTTTGAGCTGGTAATTTGCTTTTGTCAACTTTGAAAAATCTTCTTTTATCCATTTCGACTCTTGGTCAGTTTGTGCGCAGCAAAAACAAGTGTGCCAACTGAGCATACCTTACCCTACTCAAACTCGCGAGACGCCTGACGCAACACGTGACGGCCACGTGCAAAACAGATATTATTTGGATTGGATAGCCGCCTAACATAAAAAAAGAAATCTTTCCTAAATTGAATTAAAAAATTATAATTTGGTAAATAGCGCACCAACATGAAATAATGCAATAATGATTTTGATTTATTTAAAGGCTTTAAACATCTTGAAATAATTTGGGTGGGGGCCATTGAATGTCGCTTGGGGGGGGGGGGCTAAGCCTCATTACAGCGCCCCCTGGAGCCGGGCCTGCCAACAAGACCTCCAACCCATATGACCGCATGGGTCATTTGTCCTCTAATACGACCCACAGCAGCGTTTCCTAAATTAGCGCCCCTACCGGCGGCAGGCGATATGCCACAGATACTTTTTGCCTCTGTGCATTGTGGGGTTTTTAAAACGATGTGAGAACAATAGAATATGTAATCGGTGCGTTTTTGTGTTGTTTCGCCGTCTAGTATAGTAACTCAGATTGCTATTGGCAGTATGTTTACCTATGAATAATGTTATAAGGGCTAACTTAACACTAGCCAAATGTTAGAAAGTCGGCTAGTGTGGACAGTATAACCGCTATGTGACATTAAACTTTGCTTTTATTAATATTCCCTCTCACAATAGCTCATGGAAGGAGATGCTTATTGTTACAGGGAAAGTAACGTGTTATAATTACGGAGGACCGTGAGGAAGTAGCTTAAAACGTCACTATAGGTCGTCATAAACTGCTCGGAGAAACGACCTATGGGGTCGTTTTTTGGTGGTGGACAGTCTCTAAAAGGCACGAGAGAGCACTGGGATTAATTCAAGTACACAAAATACTGGCGCGACCGAGAGAGTGACTACCACAAAGGTTGGCGGAACAATCTGGTGATGACTTGGCGAAGAGCCGGGATCCTTATACTGCTGGGTTGATGAGCTAATTGCCGATAGGTGTGGAAGTGAAGCCAGATGCATGATACTGATCGTATTTGTACGACAATTTTGCCCTCTGTACGATCAATAATAATAATAATGACCAAATTATTGTACATTATGGGACTATTTTGTCATTATTGATCGTGCGGAGGGCAAAGTTATCGTACAAATACGATAATTATCGTACAGGGAGGTCTACACACACACCCAGACGGGAGGTGGAGACACGAGGGAGGCAGGGAACACAGAGAAACAGAAGGGAAAATTGGAGTCACAGCCTCAGCCGTGACAGACTTGTCACCACTTTATTCAGAATTCAGCAGCTCTGATTTTTGTTTCTTTTTTCAGTTAAAGGCTCATCATCATCATCATCATCCAAGAATCGTACTCATCGGTATAACATTTCCAATATTTCAGTCAATATTAGTGAAAATCTCAAGGCTATTCTTTTGTTCCAGCGCAATCGGTCCGAGAATAGCATCGCTCCCAGCTGATGTTTTATGTATCTGTAATATCTAACAGACTTCCCTGATGCCTCTGAGGCCCCAGAGGATCGATGGCGACTGGAAATTAATCTCCACGGTTTGTGTGTTCCTGTCTCGGTGTCCTGCTGCGCCCGCAGCAGATGACTGATGGCTATCAGAAATGTGATGAAACTAGGGAGAAGAAAGTATTTTAGACTTGTCCACAGATATACAGGGTGTATGTCTGAGACCACTGTGTGTGTGTGGGGGGTGGGGGTGGGGGGTTCAGCCTCCTGTGATCGTTCAATAATGCCTCTGACCATGATAATGATATTCTCAAAAGGTCTAGAGAGAGCACCACACATACCTATTTTAAGCTTTTGCCCCTTTGGTGGCTCCTTCTTGATCCACTTGCTAAAATAAGGATTTTGTTTAAATCAATGTGTTTGCAAGTGTGCCCCAGCAGCTTCTTTTTTTTTTTTCAAAGTCCCTATCAAATAACTTATGCTGACAACAAATAATGAGCGACTACCTTGGGCAGCGCGGACCACTCGGATTTTCCAATTTGCTGTTTCAGTTCGCTGTTGAGCTTTCAAAGACTGTCCAACAAAATTACTGTTTTACTGCTATGGCACTTTTTCAGTATGAGATATCAATGGTTCTGGCTCAAACGTAGAGGAATAGCTAATGTTAAGATGCGGAATTCTATGAGCTAAAGAAGCTTGTACCATGACCTAGAAAAAACGTTATAGCGACATGTTAGACCACCTGACCTACATGTCTTTGGACTGTTGGAGGAAACTGGAGCACCTGGAGGAAACTCACACAGACACGGGGAGAATATGCAAACTCCACACAGAGGATTAACCAGGGCTCGAACCCAGGACCTTCTTGCTGTGAGTTCAGGTGATTCGGCCGTACTAAATTGTCCCTAGGTGTGAATGTGGTTTTGTGTGTGTGTGTGTGGGGGGGGGGCTGTGATAGCCTGGTGGCCTGTCCAGGGTGTCTTCCCGCCTGCTGCCCAATGACTGCTGGGATAGGCTCCAGCATCCCTGCGACCCTGAGAGCAGGATAAGCGGTTGGATGGATGGATGTTAGACCATCAGACAGGGCTACCAGATTTGTTTCCCAATTCTGTTGTTAACAACAAAGCTAATTATGACATCTAATTCAGGCTATTATGCTCTTCGAGCTAATATTTAGCTGCTAGTGCTAGGTACTCTGCACCCAACCAAAGTGGTGAGTGCAACTCAGACCGCTCATCATGTGTTGATGGCTTTACTCGTGAAAGACAAGACGATGCTTTAACAGAAAATATCGAAACACGTTTCAAATAAAACTGTCATGAGCAGTTTTTTGAACAGTTTTCTCTCTTGTGATTTGTCTACAAGTGGGAGTTACACCAAAGAGAACACAGTGCAGAGAAGACGTGGCCTGAAGCCAGAAGCAAGAGTCTGCACGACCCCAAAGTTCAAATGAATTTGAACCCTGGAAAATGCTTTGAATGGTGTTGTAGGTATCCTGCCTCATTCTTGATTACCATTCTTAATGAATTGAACACCGGAGTAATCTCTATTAACAGATTCTATACATAGAGAGAGCGAGAGAGCGAGTCTGTAGGCACGGGACAAGATTTTGGTATTGGAAGCGTTGTGGTTTCCGATCCTATTTCTGTTTTAGTCCAAGTAGCATTGACCAATTACGTTTGAGTAGGCAGCAGTTTCTACAGGAACATTCTTTGGTTGCTTGTTGGCAACAGTCCGTGTGGGATGCGAAAGAGGTCGCACGCCTTGGCCGAAATGTGGTCAGGACCTAAAACACCTAAAAAGGTATTGGCGTTTGTATATTGTATGGAGAAGCGCCCGACCCGCATCGACTACTTGTGAAACAATCTGGTCGTAGACGTCATCTCTCAATTCCAACTCCCTTCTCGCATCTCAAGTTTGCTAATCCGACTGTAAACAATAAAGAGGAAGTCTTCATAGGAAGTTGAAGCGAGCATCTACACCAGAAGCCCCGGAATATTGGCCGTTCTTCCCAGAGCCAAATTGTCGTTAGCCTCTGGGTTCGGAGATTGACACCGCGGCGCCTCGACAGCCTTCATCAAGCAAAGAAACCGTCTGATTATAAATATTAAAATTTCATTGCTGCCATGCTGATTTGGTACGACGTCATGGCGGCAGCATTGATTATGGCTATAGTTGCCATGCAAATGACAGCGTGATGTGCCACCCAGGGCACACCATGCTCTACGGGTACAAAGGATGACTGAAATTAAATAACTTTCTCTAATGAGGTTAGCTTCACTTTGTTGACAGCTTGTCGCCGGAGGTCAAGGCACTCTTTTCGTTTAATAACGTGGGGAAGGTGTCGGCAAGTATTAACATACTAATGGTGCGCACTGTTATCCATATAAATGGGCTTGCAGGGTAACTCAATTCTCTTACTAGCAAAAGGTCAGTTAGTGAGTGAAGCATAACTAAATATGCTAAAAGAGAGAGAGAGAGAGAGGGGGATACGGGATGAACAGTAAAAGCATAAAAATTGAGTTGCAATGCTTTGCAACAATGCTGTCCACAAGACTGAAGACTCAAGGGGTCAGTGGGCCCCTAAGCCAGAGCGTCTGTGAAGTTCAGTCACTGTTTTCTAGGGTATGTCTCTAAGGTGGCTTTGACTGAGTTTAATATTTGTGGATTAGAGAGGTTTTTCTGGTTAATGTGCTGTTGGCTTTAAAGAGAAACAATCACAATTTTAAACATCTCTTAATATATGTTGTCACGCTAAAACCCTTATCAGCCATTATACAAAGCAGTCTTCCATGTGTCTCTGAAATGCCACCAAAATTATGTTCATTATGTTCAATGCAGTGACAGAATATAATCGCACAACATTATAGCCTACTAACGATGATGATTTTCCGATCAGATGCCGTCGTAGTTCCCACCATAAACGATGCTAACTAGTGATCCGGCGGTGTTCTACCCATGTCCCGCAGGGGAGCATCCGGGAAACCAATTTTTTTGGGTTCTGGGGGAGGGGGGAGTATGGTTGCAAAGCTGATCTAAACCATGGAAGGGCACCACCCGGAGTGGAGCCTGCGGTTTAATTTGACTCGACATGGGAAATCTCACCTCGTCCGGACACGGAAAGGATTGACAGAGTGATAGCTCTTTCTCGAGTCTGTGGTTGGATGTGCATGGCCGTTCTTAGCTGGTGGAGTGATTTGTCTGGTTAATTCTTATAACTAGTTACGAGGCCCCATGTGGTCAGCGTTCAACTCCTTAAGGGACAAGTGGCATTCAGCCACATGAGAGTGAGCAATAACAGGTCTGTGATGCCCTTGGATGTCCAGGGCTGCATGTGTGCCACACTGAGCGGATCAGCGTGTGTCTACACTCCGCTGATCGCCGATCCCTATCACAAGCAGGGTTCGGCAGGTTACCCGCACCTCTCTGGAGTTTGTGATGTTTGCCATATTCAGGAAGTGCCCTGTCTTAGAGCTGCTATGTGAAAACCTTATTTTTGTAGATTAGCAGCAGAAGATTGTTGCTTGGTACGCAAACAACAATGTTCTGCTTAATACAGCCAAAACCCAAGAACTCATTATTGACTTCCGATGCATGCCGAATCCCAAAACACCCATACAAATAAACGGAGACCCCATCACCACCACCGCCTATTTTAAATTCCTTGGAACATACACCAGCAATAACCTGAAGTGGAAAATTAACACTGAACACATCATTGCAAAAGCTCAACAACGACTTTACTTTCTTTGGCAGCTTAAAAAATACTGGATCAAACATCAACTGCTCATTCTGTTTTACTCAGCCATTATTGAGTCCATCATAACATCTTCTATTACAGTATTACAGTATAATAGTATTACAGTATGGTGCAGCGGCACGGACAGTCAAACATGCAAAATACTGCAGCCGGTTGTCAACAATGCATCCAACATCATAGGCAACCCACTCCCCTCAGTTGAATCTCTACATACTCACCAGACTGTAAAGCGAGCAAAGAAGATCATCTCCTACCCCTCACATCCTGATCATCACCTCTTCCAGCTCCTTCCCTCAGGGAGGTGCTACAGGTCACTGTCCACTAAGATAAACGCTTCACGGACAGTTTTTTTCTCCTTGCCATCAGGAGTTCCTCCCCATAGTCCCCTCCTCACACACCATTGGCATAAATGCCACCAATTGTTATGTGTGATGTGTTTATTTCTGTTATTGAGTAACTGTATTGTTTGTGAGAATATGTGGCATGTCTGTTGTTGTCCATGTATGCATTGTGCTGCAGAATTTGTGTACCAAAAATGAATTCCACCGGCCTTGGTCGTGTGGCTAATAAAACAATCTAATCCAATCTAAAATTACAGCACACTTTTAAGAAGGAAGCCACTTTATTATGTCGTTGTACAGGTTACAATGAAATTTGTTCTCTACATTTAACCCATCCTATTGTAAAGGAGCATTGGGCAGCTGCAGTGCCCAGGGACCAACTCCAGTACTTCTTCCCATTGCCTTGACCAGGAGTACAGGCAGGAGTATTAACCCTAACATGCATGTCTTTTTGATGGTGGGAGGAAACCGGAGCAAACCAATGCAGACACGGGGAGAAAATGTAAATTCCACACAGAAAGGACTTGGAATGGCCTGGGGTTCGAACCAAGGACCTTCTTGCTGTGAGGCAACAGTGCTAACCACCGGGCCACCACACTGCCCCATATATATTCTCTATGAGACAATACAAGCATGAAACAGGCTTGTACTGTCTCATTGAGAATCATCAAGCAATCATCAGCATGGTGATGATTTTATAATATCGGGTTTTTTCCTGGAAACCATCAATGGTGTTGATAAAAGTGCTCAACAAATGAGGAGCAGAATATTATGCAATAATGGCATGAAACAGGCTTGTACTGTCCATAAAAGAATATACTTGAGTCACTGGATTATTGTGCTCCTTGTTTGTTGAGCACTTTCCCTACCATTGAGTGTTTCATTTAATGAAGTTATATATAGTATATTCCTTCATAGTGCCCCTCTCCAGGGATGTGCTGTTATAGTAGCATCCCATCAATTCCAGGTTCTCGGCCCTTGTCCATGAATGGCTTGTTCCAATCGCCCATTTCTCATCAGGTTGCCCTGATTTTCCAACACCTTATGCAGAACTTGTAGGCCCGGGTGATGTCCGAGCCGGTATGACTCTCTTACTCTCACTCTTATCCGAGGTAGCTGGCTTGTATAGCATTAGAAGTCTAAGCCACGGACTCTTACTGGATACCTGTCCCCAACCGTGATTTGAACCCCCAATTTCCAGCATGGAAAACTGACATTCTTACCAACTGAGCTATCCAGCAGCCCAGCACTTAGCAGCAAGGTGTAAAATGCTAGCTGGGTACAACCTGAAAGGCATAACCAAGTGGCTGGGATTGTGTACAGCGGCGTTTCTCAGTGTGTTACAAAAGTTACTCAGTGTCTGAGCTGTAAAGCTCAGACACTGAGTGAATTCTGGCTTGGACAGAGGGCTGTGGGCATTCTGCTTCCTTTCACCACATCCTGTCTCTGTGAGATGGGCTTTTCTACTGTTGCCTCACTTGAAACAAAGAACAGATCTAAGCTCAACATTGAGCATGACTTAAGAGTGGCTGTATCAAGCGTGCAACCCCATGTGTAGTGCAAAACAGGCTCATTGCGGCCACTAATGCAGTGATGACACTTGAGCTCCCACAAATTGACTTGCTCACCGTTTTTCCCAAATATCTGCATTTGTCCTTTTTTCATAGATTGAACTTTTGTTCTAGCAAAGCGATTTTTACATTTTATTTAAATTTTCTCTGTTTCTGAAAACACAGACTGATGGGGTGATCTAGTGACAAATGTCACAAAAAGAGGTTTGATAAAGTTGAAGTGGAACTTGTGTTTGTTATTTGCAGAACAGAAATTACTGAAAGAAAAGTGAAAGGAATGTTCATGATCTTGATGTTATTTAAAGTTGGTCCATTTTGTCACCATTTTGTTGGGGCGGGGGGCATGAAAATTTTCTTCCTCCGAAGGGGGACATGAATGAAAAAGTTTGAGAACCACAGGTGTACAGGAATATCTGTACTGAGTACAGACTGGAAGTCCCCAAGTTCAAATGGGAGACACTGCCGAAGGTGGTTGAGAATGGCAGAGCTAAGATCCTGTGGGACTTCCAAGTTCCAGACTGACAAGCAGCTGCTGGCTAACCAACCTGACATTGTGGTGGTCAACAAGGAACAGAAGACAGCAGTAGTGATCGATGTAGCAATCCCGCGCAACGGCAACATCAGGAAGAAAGAGCGTGAAAGACTAGAGAAATACCAAGGGCTGAGGGAAGAACTAGAATGGATGTGGAAGGTGAAATCCAGTGATAATAGGAGCACTAGGGGCTGTGACCCCCAAACTGGGAGAGTAGCTACAGCAGATTCCAGGAACAACAAGAGGTCTCTGTCCAGAAGACTGCGGTCCTAGGAACAGCTAAGATACTGCACAGAACCCTCAAACTCCCAGGCCTCTGGTAGAGGACCCGAGCTTGAGGAAGAAACACATCACCCAAAAAGGGAGATTTTATATATATATATATATATATATATATATATATATATATATATATATATATATATATTACAGTGCATCCGGAAAGTATTCACATCCCTTCACTTTCCCCACATTTTATTATGTTACAGCCTTATTCCAAAATGGATTAAATTCCTTTTTTTCTCATCAATCTGCACACAATACCCCATAATGACAAAGTGAAAAGGGTTTTGTAGAAATTTTTGCAAATTTATTAAAAATAAAAAACTGAAATATTGCGTGTACATAAGTGTTCACACCCTTTGCTATGACACTCAAAATTGAGCTAAGGTTCATCCTGTTTCCACTGATCATCCTTGAGATGCTTCTACATCTTGATTGGAGTCCACCCGTAGTAAATTCAATTGATTGGACATGATTTGGAAAGGCACACACCTGTCTATATGAGGTCCCACTGTTGACAATGCATGTCCGAGCAGAAACCAAGCCATGAACTCAAAGGAATTGTCTGTGGACCTCTGAGACAGGATCGTATCGAGGCACAGATCTGGGGAAGGGTACAAAAAAATTTCTACAGCTTTGAAGGTCCCAAAGAGCATAGTGTTCTCCATCATTCGTAAATGGAAGAAGTTTGGATCCACCAGGACTCTTCCTAGAGCTGGCCGCCCAGCCAAACTGAGCAATCGGGGGAGAAGGGCCTTGGTCAGGGAGGTGACCAAGAACCTGATGGTCACTCTGACAGAGCTCCAGCGTTCCTCTGTGGAGATGAGAGAACCTTCCAGAAGGACAACCATCTCTGCAGCACTCCACCAATCAGGCCTTTATGGTAGAGTGGCCAGACGGAAGCCTCTGCTCAGTAAAAGGCACATGACAGCCCGCTTGGAGTTTGCCAGAAAGCACCTAAAGGACTCTCAGACCATGAGAAACAAGATTCTCTGGTCTGATGAAACCAAGATTGAACTCTTTGGCCTGAATGCCAAACGTCACGTCTGGAGGAAACCAGGCACCTCTCATCACCTTGCTAATACCATCCCTACAGTGAAGCATGGTGGTGGCAGCATCATGCTGTGGGGATGTTTTTCAGCAGCAGGAACTGGGAGACTAGTCAGGATCGAGGGAAAGATGAATGGAGCAAAGTACAGAGAGATCCTTGATGAAAACCTGCTCCAGAGCGCTCAGGACCTCAGACTGGGGCGAAGATTTACCTTTCAACACGACAACGACCCTAAGCACACAGCCAAGACAACGAAGGAGTGGCTTCGGGACAAGTCTGTGAATGTCCTTGAGTGGCCCAGCCAGAGCCCAGACTTCAACCCCATTGAACATCTCTGGAAAGACCTGAAAATAACTGTGCAGCAATGCTCCCCATCTAACCTTAAAGAGCTGGAGAGGATCTGCAGAGAAGAATGGGAGGAATACCCCAAATATAGGTGTGCCAAGCTTGTAGCTTCATACCCAAGAAGACTTGAGGCTGTAATCGCTGCCAAGGGTGCCTCAACCAAGTACTGAGTAAAGGGTGTGAATACTTATGTACATGCAATATTTCAGTTTTTTATTTTTAATAAATTTGCAAAAATTTCTACAAAACCTTTTTCACTTTGTCATTATGGGGTATTG
The DNA here is from genome assembly GCF_029633865.1 of Lampris incognitus. NCBI lineage: Eukaryota > Metazoa > Chordata > Actinopteri > Lampriformes > Lampridae > Lampris > Lampris incognitus. The sequence goes on along the minus strand of NC_079216.1, from coordinate 6,722,331 downwards.
TGTGTAGATTGAGAAAAAAAAGGAATTTAATTCAATTTGGGAATAAGGCTGTAACATAACAAAATATGGGGAAAGTGAAGGGGTGTGAATACTTTCCGGATGCACTGTACATACACACTGGCGACAGGCATGGGCGCAAGTCCATGAATCCTGGGATGGCATCCAGCGCTTTACCTGTTCCCCCTCCATAGGTTTAGTGGTTGTGTCAGGAAGGGCATCTGGCGTAAAATTTTGCCTAATCAGTATGCGGATTGACAAGACCATACCGAATCAGTCGAGGCCCATGTTAACAACGGCCACCATTGGTGCTGTGCCCTCACAGGGTACCTATGGAAACGAACAGGAACATAGAAACATGAATATATAGATATATAGATAGATAGATAGATGAGGAATATTGAAAATGGTTAGTGTTCCCATTTAATTGAGTGTACCTTTGCTGGGGGGCTTGTGGCATCTGGGCATGGGACCCCGTTGTCTATGGCTAGGGATTGGCAATGACAAAGATTTCTGTTCAGTTTATTTTTTTTTGGACGTACTGCTTTAGCAGGGACGACTCCTTCCGTGTGTTTATTTACATTGCTGTGTGACACATTCCGCGGTCTGAGTGGTTATTCATACCCCCGGCCCCCAAGGAAGCCGAAGCATGAAATACAATTTACATGAGCTGCGGCTAATCTGTGGCAGGCTGATGGGGTGCTAAAAAGGGAGTAATTCAGCAAATAATGAACACAGCTCGAAAAAAAATGTTCAGCAAATGTCAATGGCAACGCATAATCCCTCAATAACTGTCTTTATATATTTTTTCCTCTTCTACCTTTTCCTCGTGGCTCTAAATCACCCCCCCCCCCCAACCCCAGCCATCCACCATAATTCAGAGAAAAATTAGGCATGGTGCATAATGTCGGCTATTGAGATATGTCTGTGTATTAAAGAGAGGAAAGAATACGAGTTGAAGCGTGCGTGACTCCACCACAATGCAGGTTGTGCAAGGGGGCGTAAATCATAGCTAATGGGAATTCTCCCTTTGCAACCCCACAAAACCACGTAGTAGCGGGTCACAACTGCACATTCTAACAGACTGACGCTGGCCTTTCAGAATAATAGTAGAATCATTTGGCTTGTCTGCCAGCCTCTAATGGCTTTTTTCCCCCTTTACAACCTTCTTCCCTCCTTCCTATAGGAACCAGTGACGGGAAAATGGCCTGCTCTGAACACATAATTCTGTCAGAACAACGGACTATTTATGCAACTTGAATAGGGATGGAGACTGATGGAGGGGAGAAAAGCCCATTTGGATGTGGACAGGAGGTTCAGGTAAGCGCTCTCATCAATCAATCAGCCAGCCAATCAATCAATCAATCAATCAATCAATCAATTTTATTGAACATGTTAAAGAAAACATATATCATCTCTCCAAATGCACACACACACACACACACACACACACACACACCATCATCATTGGTGGTCACTTGGGTTCGAGTACGTCTGTCCTCCTTCTGGGTCCTTCTGGGTCTTCAGGTGCATAAAGGCCTGGAGCCGCATATTTTGGGGCAATGTAGGCAAGGGTATGAAGGAGTGGTTGAGGGTGTGGTTTTGGCCTTTCTGGTAGCTCGCTCTTCTCTGAGTCTGCACACTTGTTTTCTGCAGCACAGTGGAGGTCATGGTTGTAGTGCGCAGCACCCTCACGGGGAGACACACACACACACTCAAGTTGAATCAGCAGCGAGGTACTCATTGTCCCCCTGCAGCCATTGGGGTGACAATATGACAGTCCCTATTGTGTGCCGGTGGTGAGATGGGTACCTTTATTATGGGCTGGCGAAGTGGTGCCAGTCCGTGGCATTGTGGAGCTGTCAGCATGCTCTGCGGGCATGCCTTGGCAGGAGCAGATGTGGCATTTAGCCGGCTGGCGCCCCGCCGTTCCCTTCCTTTTTTGGGCGGGTAAAGGATGAGAGACCCACAGTCTACTCTTGCGGTTAAACTGGGGCCATTGCATGCTGCCACCGGACATCACACTTGACCTTTGACCTTTACGCTGCCGTACTTGTCTCTCTCATTTGTCGCCGGCTCACCTCGATGTATCCGGCCGCTCTCGTGCACCCACAGCCCTTTCTGTCCTTGGTGACTCCAGGGATCGATCGATATGGGAATGTCGGCTGTGGGGTGTGTGTGTGTGTGTGTGTGTCTGCCTGTGTGTTGCACCGCCAGCCATGTAACTATCAGTGAATTCCAATCGAATGTTCATAATTAAACCAAAGAGTGTGCAGGAGCGGTGTCGGGGAAGTGCACGTCTGGGATGCCGGCCTTGGGATTCTTTGGGAAGTGCGTGCCAGAAAAGAAAACAGCCCTTGTTCTCCCCAGCTGTCCTTGAGGCACGTCGTCTCTGCACAAACGAAACACAAACAAAACCAGCCCGGCTCTTTGATCTACCGGGTAGTCGGGGGGGGGGGGGAAACAGGGAATCGGTGCCACGTGCCGTGTGATAGCGGCACGCTTGCCTGTACCGGCGGTCATGGCGTGGAATTAATAGAGGCGAGTTCATGGTGGAAGTCAGCGGCGTGGACACCACTACTTAAATCAAATTTTACGGGGGGGATGACACGCCTTGTTGGTTGGCACTGACTTGCAAGACCCCGGCGGAGTGTGTTTGTGTGTGTGTGTGCGTGCACTCGTGCAAGTGCTGTGACAACATTAAGTGGTCAACTAACCTTAACTGTCCCGTTCGTCTCTGACATTGGTCTGCCCTCCCGGCTGCGGGGATGGGTGCACTTCAAATGATGCGGTGCATATTTAGAAACGTTTCTAAACACTTTTCAAATAAGAACCCCAGCCTCCAAGGTCACCTCCTGCAACGTGGTCCGCCGGTGGTGTGGAGAAAAAACGAAGTGGATAATTCTGACTCACTGGATTCTTCTTCTGCAAGTACGCAGTTAATAGATTCTTCTTTGTGCCCCCTTGAGCCGGCCAACGCCTACTCTCATCCTCACACCCAGAGACTGGGTTTTTATTTAGATGGCTGCAGCCAGGACACGAGAAGCATCAGCCTGAGAAACGATAAACATAATGCATGAGTGAAGGCTCGCCATCCCCTGTCCTAACAGCAGCCCACTGCAACCGCCAAACCTACCCGCAGGTTTTTAATGGCACCGTGTCACAATGCAAAATAATCATCCTAAAAAACAAAATCCAACCACTATTTCCTCTCTCGCTCACTCGCTCTCTATCCATCCATCCATCCATCCATCCACCCATCCATTATCCAAACTGCTTATCCTTACTCAGGGTCGTGGGGGTGTTGGTGCCTTTTCCCAGCAGTAATTTGACGGCAGGCGGGGAGACACCCTGGACAGGCCGACAGTCCATCACCGGGCCCACACACACATTCACACCTAGGGACAATGTAGTACGGCCGAGTCACCTGACCTACATGTCTTTGGACTGTGGGAGGAAACCGGAGCCCCCGGAGGAAACCCACACGGGGAGAACATGCAAACTCCACACAGAGGATGACCTGAGACGACGCCCTAGGTTAGACTATCCCGGGGCTCGAACCCAGGACCCTCTTGCTGTAAAGCCACTGTGCCGCCCTCTCTCTCTCTCTCATGTACAGTAATTTTTTAACAAATGAGGGAAATTTGGTTGTACAAGTGACTACATCGTCCTGGAAGGTTCTGGTTTGTCTAGAAGTGTGTCAATCATCTTCAGGTCACAAACGAGGGAGGAGCGTGTGATGCTTAACCAACCAATCGGTGACGTACTGAGCGCAGTCATCCATTGGGTTATGTTGATAAGTGAAGAGAGTCTGTCGTTAGTCTGGGTGTGTTGCTGTTGTGCATGACCAGGTGTCAGGCCTGGTGTGTTTGAACTGCTCCTGATGAGCAGGGTGCAGCCTCCACCGTCAGTGTGTGTGGATGGGTGGATGTGAGGCGTACACTGTAAACACGCCGAGTGGTCGGTAGACTAGAAAAGCGCGGTATAAATGCAGTCCATTTAATTTCATTCTTATTTTGTTGAAGTACCTCTTCAAGTGTTGTCTTCGAGAAGCCTCGTCTGTGGCTGCCAGACGCCAAACTTCACCGTTTCTTGGCTGGATCGCCCTCGAAAAATAGATCCTTAATCCCGAAGCTGACTTTCTGTTTCAATTGAGGGTAGATAAAAGAAAGTAAGAATAATGAGAATAGAAGGAACAAAGAAAAACAACAAGAAAAGCTTCAGCGGCCACAAAAGTTTAACAGTTCTCCCTCTTTTTTTAAATGTTCAAAATAGCCAAGAGGAACCCTATTTAAGGCATGGGGTGTGTGTGTGTGTGTGTGTGTGTGTGTGTGTGTGTGTGTGTGTGTGTGTGTGTGTGTGTGTGTGTGTGTGTGTGTGTGTGTGTGTGTGTGTGTGTCCCTTTTCCCCCCCAGTTGTATCCGGCCAATTACCCCACACTTCCGACCCGTCCCGGTCTCTGCTCCACCCCCTCTGCCGACCCGGGGAGGGCTGCAGACTACCACATGCCTCCTCCCATACATGTGGAGTCACCAGCCGCTTCTTTTCACCTGACAGTGAGGAGTTTCGCCAGGGGGACACCCCCCCCCCCGAACAGGTGCCCCGACCAACCAGCAGAGGAGGCGCTAGTGTAGCGACCTGGACACCCCCCCCCCCACAGACACGGCCAATTGTGGCTCTAGGCCAGTGTTTCTCAAACCAGTCCTCAAGGAACCCCTATCCTGCAGATTTTCATTGTAACCCTGCATAGGTAGCCCTGCTTGTACTTACTCAGTCAATCATCTCATAGCACTTAATTATGCAAGGTGTGCAAAATCTGACATTCATTGCTGATTGGTTGAATAACTACAAACAGGTACCTATTCAGGGTTGCAAAGAAAATCTGCAGGATAGGGGGTCCTTGAGGACTGGTTTGAGAAACACTGCTCTAGGCTCTAGGGACGCCCGACCAAGCTGGAGGTAATCCGGGGATTCGAACCCGTGATCCCTGTGTTGGTAGGCAACAGAATAGACCGCTACACCACCCAGATGCCCGTGTGTGTGTGTGTGTGAATGTGCATATGAAATGTCATGTATAAAGTGGCCAAGCACCTTTTTTTTACTCTTCATATTTCCTCGTTCAGGCAGAGCGAGTGCACCGCTAGCCAAGAAGCAGTTCAGATGAGATTCAAGTCTTTGTCGGCACCAGAAGTCCAGCAGCTTGTCGTTACAAGGTGTGGATATTAAACGAGGATATGAGCCGTGGGAATGGTGTGTGTGTGTGTGTGTGTGTGTGTGTGTGCGCTCCTAATGATGAGGGACAAGTCGTGGGTGGGCTCAGTCACTGCTCAGGGAAAAAGAGCGGCTTCACAGATTGTGTATTTTGGAGATTGTGATAAGAAAAGCGTTTTACATTTCCCAACTTGTGTTCATTAAATTGAGTCGAAGAAACAAGAGAAGCAGCGGCTCGTGACAGTAATGAGATGCTTTCCAAAACTGCTGTCATGTTACGCTCACGGCCACCGCTGATGCGCAAACCACCAAATATTTAAAATTCATTCGGGGGTTCTGGAGGGGGGGGGGCTTTTCCCGCTGACTTGGGTTCAGTTCTGTTCAACGGGGTGAATGGATCGCGACCGTCTTTCAGAAGGTAGCGTCTGTAAGTAACACGTCCTGTTTCTGAGCAATACTTCTCATATGAGGCTTTCTTTAAAAATGTTGGTCTATTCTGTGGTCTATTCCGTTGCGTACCAGCACGGGGATCGCCGGTTCGAATCCCCGTGTCACCTCCGGCTCGGTCGGGCGTCTCCACAGACACAATTGGACGTGTCTGCAGGTGGGATGTGGGTATGTGTCCTGGTCGCTGCACTATCACCTCCTCTGGTTGGTCGGGGTGCCTGTTCGGGAGGTGGGGGGGGAATAGCGTGAGCCTCCCACGCGCTACATCCCCCTGGTGAAACTCCTCACTGTCAGGTGAAAAGAAGCGGCTGGCGACTCCACATGTATGGGAGGAGGCATGTGGTGGTCTGCAGCCCTCCCCGGGTCACCAGAGGGGGTGGAGCAGCGACCGGGATGGCTCAGAGAGTGGGGTGATTGGCCAGATACGATTGGGGAGAGAAAGGGGAACCCCCCCCCCCCAAAAATTTTTTTTTTTACTTTGGTGCACGAGTGAGCAGTATGGGAAGTAACTTATAGGAAACGTATGGCTTTTTGAAGTATGTCCCTATTTTGTACACAGTACTCTTGTAGTCCATGGGTAGGTTTCATTTTCAGTCATCCATCCTATTCTTCATACTGGACTCACAGCTCCCGCGTGTCACCTCCAGTCCAACGTAATTAATGGAGGACAAATCCTCATCTTCCTCCAGTGTAAAAACACTCCACGGTTCAGACAAACTGTTACTGTGTCGTCAACAACACAATAACTACTGTTTCAACTTGACATCATTTTGCAGTTGTAGTTGTGTTAATTGAGGTCATATTTGTTGAGTTGATGTCGTATCTACCGTGTTGTCGAGCTCCAACGTGGCGGTACGACTTAGCGTGAGCTAAGGTAACTGAGGCCCTGTTCACATGTGGCATTAACATGCATCTTGGGTAATCCCATCAGAAGTGTTAACAAGGTAACTAGTTAGTTAACTAAGCTAGCTTCCTGGCAAATTAGTATTAATTTGGGCAACAGTTCAGAGCTAATTTAGGTAAATGGTTAAAATGGCTAGAAAGGATTGAAGAGGCAAGAAGAGGCGAGTCTCTGAAGGTGGATTGAGCTTGTCATTAGCTAGCATAGCAAGCTAGCGGTCCTCATCTGTATTTTTGCTTTGTGTATAGATTGACATTGTTGTAAAGTGTTATGATATATTTTTAGTATTTATGATTGAAGTTAGTCAGAATGTGTAAATACTTAAAACAATTTTAGCTCAGTAGCTAGCTTGGCCAAAATTAGCATTATAAAAACAATTTTTAGCCCTCCTTTGCTAACGGAAAATTGTCCCTAGGTGTGTGTGTTGGCCCTGTGATGGCCTGGCGGCCTGTCCAGGGTGTCTCCCTGCCTGCCGCCCAATGACTGCTGGGATAGGCTCCAGCATCCCGGCAACCCTGAGAGCAGGATAAGCGGTTTTGATAATGGATGGATGGTTCAGACAAAGTTAACATGATGCTGCAACAGTCTGTCTTACTGAATTCAAAGAGTCATTTTAAAACTTTACAGTTTTTTTATGGTTGCTTGAGGTCGCTTCTAGCTTCTTACAACACAGCCTACAGCAGATGACCAGCAGGGGGTGCTCCACTACGCCACAGCAAAGCAAACACAGAGGGAATTTAGCAATTATAACTCACATAAATGTTTAAAATGATTACATTTGGTATGGTAGACTGCTGTAGCGTCATGTTAGCTTTGAATTGTGGAGCGTTTTTTTAACGGTGAACGAGGATTGTGGATTTGTCCTCCATTAATCACATTGAAGTGTAGATGGAGCCGCGTGTCCCGTATGGAGAAAAAGATGGATGACGGTGGAAATGAAACTACCTATGAACTAACTACACAAGTGGTGAGTTTAAAACAGAGATAGACCTCAAAAATGCGGAATGTTACCTTTAGCTAATGTATAAATGCATTAAAGTAAAAGTTGGACTAAAGCAAATGGACTGCAGGTTCGAAAATTCTCTAAGATAAAGATGAAAAAAGGAAATATAAATGTGATATTCTGTATATACGCTTGTTAATAGCCACAACATATTTTTCATATTACTCCTTGCACTATATGACAGTACTATTTTGCCTAATTCTGTACATGGTAGTGTTTGTTTATTGACTGTATTCTCTAACCCGACCAACCTTTCTTATTACTGTTTAACTTTCCTCTTGTTGGATGTTGTCTAATGTTGATCCATGTGAGCCAAACCGAGACAAATTCCTTGTATATGGAAACACACTTGGTCTCTAAATCTGATTTTCATGCTCACTGCCAACATGAAAAGTCATGCCAGCTCACAAATATATATCACATAATAAAAACAGCAAGTTTCATCCGTTTTATTAATCGCACAACTTGTGGCTTCTGAGGTTGTGGCAGCTGCTTCCTTATAAAGGATATATCACATTAAGTGCTGAGTCAGATGGCTCTCCACCTGATCTCGCCACATTAGCATTCAGACGCCTCCACGTCGGGGCATTTGTCAGCGATTTCATCACGGGGGAATATCTTCATTTCCATAAAGATTCGGTGTCTTTATTATTAATATGAGGTGATTACTATGACTGCCGGAGAGACGAGGGAAACCTTTCCCAACAAAAGGCAGCTCAGACTCGGTGAGGGTGAGCCTCTGCTCTCCTCCGGTTGTCATGGTAACTTATTAGACATGGAGAGGTTCAGAGGCGAGCGAGCGATGCACATTTTCCAGCCCTGTTGGTCTTTTTGGGAACTCGTGCTTAGTGATCTTAACCTTGGCAGTAGGCATCATCTCAACTCTTGTGTGTATGTCAGGATCAGAAATCAGGAATCAGGAACACTGTCATTTCATTTCATGTACTTGCGTACATGAAATATCGTATCCCTCAGCCCACAGCAGTGCAACACAAAGGCAAAAACAAATATCTTAAAAACTACAAGTACACATATATCCAAACTAAGAACACATACTCTATATGTACAAAAGTGTTGGGACACATCTCTTAATCATTGAATTCAGGTGTTTCATTCAGACCTATTGCCACAGGTGTATAAAATCCAGCAGCTAGCCATGCAGTCTGCATTTACAAACGTGTGAAAGAATGGGTCGTTTTGAAGAGCTCAGTGTATTCAAGCGTGGGACTGTCATAGGATACCTCCTTTGCAATAGGTCAGTTCATGAAATTCTTCCCTGCTAGATATTCCATAGTCAACTGTAAGTGGTATTATTGAAAAGTGGAAGCGTTTAGGAACAACAGCAACTCAGCCACAACGTGACAGACCACATAAAGTCACACAGCAGGGTCAACGAGTGCTGAGGCGCATACTGCGTAAAAGTCACCAACGCTCTGTTGACTCAATAACTGCAGAGTTCCAAACATCCTCTGGCATTAACATCAGCACAAAAACTGTGCTCCAGGAGCTTCATGGAATGGGTTTCCATGGCCGAGCAGCTGCATGCAAGCCTTACATCACCAAGCACAATGCCAAGCGTCGCATGGAGTGGTTTAAAGCACGCTGCCACTGGACTCTGAAGCAGTGGAAACGTGTTCTGTGGAGTGACGAATCACCCTTCTCTGTCTGGCAGTCTGATGGATGAGTCTGGGTTCGGGAGATGCCAGGAGAACGTTACCTGCCTTACTACATTGTGCCAACTGTACAGTTTGGTGGAGGAGGGATAATGGTATGGGGTTGTTTTTCAGGGGTTGGGCTAGGCCCCTTAGTTCCATGACAATTCTATGCTTCCAACTTTGTGGGAACAGTTTGTGGAGGGCCCTTTTCTGTTCCAGCATGACTGTGCTCCAGTGCACAAAGCAAGGTCCATTAAGACATGGTTGGGTGAGTTTGTTGTGGAAGAACTTGACTGGCCCGCACAGAGCCCTGACCTCAACCCCATCAAACACCTTTGGGATGAACTAGAATGGAGATTGTGAACCAGGTCTTCTCGTCCAACATCAGTGCCTGACCTCACAAATGCTCTTCTGAATGAATGGACAAACATTCCCACAGACACACTCCAAAATCTTGTGGAAAGCCTTCCCAGAAGAGTAGAAGCTGTTATAGCTGCAAAGGGGGGACCAACTCCATATTAATGCCTATGGATTTAGAATGGGATGTCATAAAAGCTCCTGTAGGTGTAATGGCCAGGTGTCCCGATACTTTTGTCCATATAGTGTATATCCAAACTAAACACATGAATCCAACTAAGCAACAAAAAAATCACTACAAGAGAACGAACGCCAGCCAGGATGACTGTTAGAACTGCCAGTCTGCATAGGCTGGCAGCTAGCCCAGCCCACCCCGTCTTCGTGTTCCGCCAGACCGCCCTCGGTGCCCCCCCCCCGGACACAGCTCCAGCAGGGCTGCGGTCCCTGGGCCCACCAGACGCAGCAGGCCAGGCTCCCCCAGCCGCTCCAATGCCAGCTCTCCCAGCCAGACACCCTCGACACACCTCTCCGTACTCCACACGACGACACCAAAAACACAGTCAACGCTAGGTGAGGCTGCCATCAGACCACCCTCGGTGTTATCGGAACTGCCGGTCTGCATGGGCTAGCAGTTAGCTTAGCCTGCCCCGCTTCCGCATCCTGTCAGACCGCCCTCGGTGTGTCCTCTTTGGGCACAGCTCCGGGGTACCTGGGCCCACAGGACGCACCAGACCAACTCTCTCAGCTGATCCAGCGCCAGCTCTCCCAACCATCAAACAAAGACACAGACGTGGACAAAGACACTGACTGCATGGACAGTACTGGGTGAGGCTGCTGCAAACGTAAGTTCGTGCCGCCATCTTCCCACACCGGTACTGGGTGAGGCCGCTGCAAATGTGAGTTCGCGCCGCCATTTTCCCACACTGGGCGTCTTCTGCTTCCGGTGTGTGTGTGTCCATGTACACAAATGTGTTTGTGTTCCAGTGTGTTGATTAAGGACCTGTGAATTTCACATACATTTTTCAGCAATATGCAACAAGTTTCCAGTTTTCCATTTTCTCATGAGATCATTTCATTTTTTTACAACACGGGTCTTACTTTTTTGGTTTTTGCCATCAGCCTAGGAGGAGTTCAAAAAAGTAGGTTTTGCATATCTTGCAAGTTTGCAGAGAAAGTATTTATAGACGGAAATGGGCGTGGCTTATATCTCGGGATTCAGCTCAAGTCGGGAAACGGGTGCATGTAAGGTTTGTGAATATGCGATGTAAAATGTGTGTTACTCGCCAAAACGCACTTACCTTCCTCCGGGTGCTCCGGTTTTCCTCCCACAGTCCAAAGACATGTAGGTCAGGTGAATCGGCCGTACTAAATTGCCCCTAGGTGTGTGTGGTGGCCTGTCTGGGGTGTCTCCTCGCCTGGCGCCCAATGACTGCTGGGATAGGCTCCAACATCGCCGCGACCCTGAGAGCAGGATAAGCGGTTCGGATAATGGGTGGATGGAATAATAATAAAAACCTGAGCGATTACAATTGGTCTCCCAGGACCACTGGTACTAGGAGCCACATTGCTTTGCAACACGTGGCCCCCAGCCCCCTCAGCTTGGACCCCTAACAAGCACAGTAGTGCCAGTATGTTTGTGCCTACTGCTTGGCTGCAGGATGCAATTGTTGTGGCGTGCTACTGAGATGCGTCTCTAGAGGGACCTCACACATTTTTAAAGCCTACAAAGCCGCGCTGTATAGTCGCCTAAGCTACAGACGGGATTGTAAGATGATGTCGAGGGAATCCAGATACGAAATGAAAGTTCAGTTTCTTATACATCTGCACTAATGGCGTTATTCGTCTTACTGCATCAGCTGGTTCATGGTCATTGCCACTCTCTCACCGTAAGATGTGTCTCGATGGTAACCCTAGATTTGGGGAACTCTCTCACCCATGCACACTTGATTCAGCACAGTAGCACTTGACAATCGTTAGGTTGAGGCTGAGGTTGGGTTACAAATCCCGCGGGAGTTTCACAAATCTAGGGTTACCATCTAGACACGACCAGATATATGGGGCCGTGCGCCATTCTGAAATTATCGTGGCAGGCACAAACCAAAGGGGGGGGCGGCATCCACCCACCCATCCATCCATCCATTATCCAAACCACTATCCTGCTCTCGTGGTTGTGGGGATGCTGCAGCCTATCTCAGCAGTCATTGGGCGGCAGGCGGGGAGACACCCTGGACAGGCCGCCAGACCATCACATGGCGATATGAGGGCACCCATAATACACTTTATTATTTCAAGCAATTATGTGTATCTTGTATTGTCTATAGTGGTCCAAGGTTGTTGTGCTTCATCTTAAATTTAAATAATTCATCATTAAGATTATTATGATGGTCATTAGGTTGCTGTGGTGCCACTACGCCCAGCACCTGATGGCGTGTGTGCGTAGCGGCGGCGCTGCTTTTTCTACTTAAATAGACTAAGTTGTAATGACATGGCTATGTGGAGTACTGGGACAACAACACGAGTGCTCTGCTGACAACATGACGTGTCTCCCCTTCAGGTCGTCAACATTGACAACTGAAAACCTCAAAAGGAACCGAACGTGACGTGAAGTTGGCCGGTCTTCTCATTTACGAGCGATAACGCAAACGGCCTTTACACCACCCGACTACAAACACAGCAGGAGTGAAGGCGGACGAAGGCTGCAGCAGAAGGTGGCCCCCAGTCGTCTTGGTTCTCCGTGCCGTTGGACTCCGGCCACCCCCCGCCAAGGACCGTGTGGCGGCTGCGGGCGCGTCGGCCACTCCACGTAAAAGCTGTCGCGCGCAGGCGTCCTCCCATCGTGTGGCTCCAGCGCTGACCTCTACGCCCACCCGAGGACCCAGAGGGAGGACGGTCATACTCGACCCCGAGTGACCGCCGATGACGGTGAGTGTCTATACCCACACACAGACACTTGTGCGTGCCAGTTGTCTGCACTGAGCTGTCATACACCAGTTCTGTTTCCTTAATCCCTCCACGTGAAGTGATGGACTCCACGCCGCGGCTGCCAGCCGGCTCCCACACTACAGCACAAATGTGTAAATAAGGCCTGTGTGTGTCCCCGACACGCTGCCTCTGCAGCGGAAGAGGTGTCATTCCGATGGCAGCGCCAGTAGAAAACGCAGCAAGGCAAGCCCTGTGCATGCTGCCAGATGGTGGCCTTTCCCCTGCCTGCGTGCCTGTGGGCACAAACTTTGGCTTTGTGCGATGGCTCGGCGTCAAAATGTTAAATAGACACGGAGCCCACGGGCGCCATCATCCCGAGGACCGCTGGGGAATTTTGAGCGGTGCAGCGGTTCAAATTTAAAGAGCGCTCCTCACACATCGTGTGGCTCAGCGTCTCCCAAGAGTGTAAAGTAATTATAACATGTAAATAGGAGGCGGCACGGTGGCGCACTGGGTAGCGCGGTCGCCCCACAGCAAGAAGGTCCCGGGTTCGAGCCCCGGGGTAGTCCAACCTTGGGGGTCGTCCCGGGTCGTCCGCTGTGTGGAGTTTGCATGTTCTCCCCGTGTCTGCGTGGGTTTCCTCCGGGTGCGGCCATACTAAATTGTCCCTAGGTGTGTGTGTGTGTGTGTGTGTTGGCCCTGTGATGGACTGCTGGAATGTCCAGGGTGTCTCCCCGCCTGCCGCCCAATGACGGCTGGGATAGCCGCCAGAATGTAAATAGTATACTATATATTATAGTTTATATATTAAAGCGACATTATGTTACTTGGGTTGAGCGGGTGCGATCTCCTCTTTTTTCACTTGGATGGCAAAGTCATGACCCGCTCTACTCTGCTCTCGTGGCTCACCCTGGTATTCTTACCCAACCAGGGAAGGTAACGAGTACTACTAGCCAATCGGAGGCAGAGTAGGGCGGGTCATGCCTTCGCCGTCCTAAGAAAAAAAAATTCGCTCACAGGAGATCGTACCTGTTCAACCCAAGTTACATCAGAATCAGAACACTTTATTTATCTCCGAGGGGGAATTGGGTTCTATTACAGACACTCGCGCTCTAATAACTAAAAACTAACAAGATAAAATAGAAATAGAAATAAAAGATAAATAAGAAATAGAAATAAGAACAAAATATATCAACAAGCATGGTGCACATAACACCCTATCTATACTGCACTACCGCAGCACACAACAAGCAGCACAAACACGAGCCGGCAGGGCCGGTCCAGTGACCATTAACTCGGAGGGTCTGACAGTCTGAGTCTGAGGGAGTTGTAAAGTTGTTGGCCGCTGGCAGGAATGACCTCCTGTGGCGCTCTGCGCTGCTTTTCGGCAGAACGAGTCTATTACTGAAAGTACTCCTGTGCCCAACCAGCACATCATGGAGCGGGTGGGAGACATTGTCCATGGGGGCACGTAATTTCAACAGCGTCCTCCTCTCCGAAACCGCCGCCGGATAATCCAGTTCCACCCCCACAACGTCACCGGCCTTGCGGATCAGTTTATTGAGCCGGTTTGCATCCGCTACCCTCAACCTGCTGCCCCAACACACAACAGCAAACAGGAGAGCACTGGCCACCACAGACTGGCACCACATCCCGAGCATCGTCTGGCAGATGTTGAAGGACCTCAGCCTCCTCAAAAAGTAGAGACGGCTCTGTCCCTTCTTGTAGAGGGCATCAGTGTTCTCAGCCCAGCCCAGTTTATTGTCCATCTACACCCCCAGGTACTTGTAGTATTCCACAGTGTCCACACTGACCCCCTAGTAGATGGAGACAGGGGTCACTGGTGTCGTGTCCCTCCTTAGATATATACATAGTGCAGGAGCAGGCATCCGGGGTGCGGAGTGGGAATGAAGTCACCGTTCTCCCTATCACAAGTCAGCGTGCCATCAGAATGATTTTGAAGCTGTTATTTTAAGGTAAAAAAAGTTACACAATGTTGCTTTAGGGAAGTATTATTTATATATTATATCATTGTATATCATATTACACTATAGTACATTTATTTACTATATACTATATTACTTATATTATTATTTTATAGTTGTAATTATATTTATATAATTCATATTATTATGATATAATGGTATTAATTATAATTATATATTATTACTTACATTTATATACTCTATTACATTTATTTAATTACATTCATATCAAAAGTGTTTTCATGTTCATATAAATATCATATTCGTATTATATTTCAAAAATATAATTGGCGTTAGAAGTGGCATTAGTAGCCAGTACTGCCTCCTTGCACCTTAGTTTTCATTCAACAGTTCTGCTACGCAAGCCTGCAATTCTACGCCACGTTGTTCCTTTACACGACAATAAAGTTGAATTGAACTGAGGTGAACTGAACAAGGGTGGCTCGGTGGTTAGCACGGCCGCCTCACCGCGAGAAGGTCCTGGGTTCGAGTCGCGGGGTAGTCCAAACTTGGTGGGTCATCCCGGGTCGTCCTCTGTGTGGAGTTTGCAGGTTCTCCCCGTGTCTGTGTGGGTTTCCTCCCACAGTCCAAAGACATGGAGGTCAGGTGACTCGGCCGTACTAAATTGTCCCTAGGTGTGAATGTGTATGTGTGGGCCCTGTGATGGCCTGGCGGCCTGTCCAGGGTGTCTCCCCACCTTCCGCCCAGTGACTGCTGGGACAGACTCCAGCATCCCCGTGACCCTGAGAGCAGGACAAGCGGTTCGAGTGATGGATGGAAGGATGGACTGAACAATACATCAGATAATCTTGATTTTCCTCAACAGTACTTTCTTTTGCTCCTTATTGCAACAGTAATTACTGTGGAAGATGGTGATGACTAAGACCGGGATCGCATGCAAGAGAGAGATGAACTTAAAATCCTTTACGATGGAAGTTATGTCCTCAGTCCTCTTTAACTGCGTATGTAAGAAGTGTTCTCGGTGAGTCGTAATAGCAGGAGTCGGCCTTTCCATGAAAAACACGCATGATTTCAACCCAGTCGTCAACCGTAGGTGCCTCTGGTTTTGACCAAATCTTCGTTATCACATTCTTGTTTGCAGTCTTTATGGGCTTTTCAGAATATTTGTGATATTACACAAGAAAATCACATCAAACTTAAACTCATTATGCCTCTTTTTTAATTTAACGATGAACATAATAAATGACTCTGGCTTAACTCGACCTCATATTTAGTGCAATACTCTGTAATGGTACTATTTATTTCTCTATATTTGTTTTTTGTTTTTTTATTCTTAACAGTGTGGCAGACAGGAAGCCAGGAATGAGGTAGCCATCTTGAATCGGACCCAATCTGCTGGTGAGGCTGCCGGGCGCCGGGGGAACGCCACGGCGGACCACTGATCTGCTGGATCAGCGACGGGGGGATTTATGGAAATGCCACTCGCCACGTTATCTCAGTTTGGACAGCTGGCTGATGGCGCCGCGGTCGCCATGGAAACCTGCCCAGGTTCTGATGGAGAGAGGGGGAAAAAAAACAACGAAAGGCCAAAAAGGAAAGTAAGTTAAGAACCTCTGCTTTTTGTACAAAACGCTGTCTCATCAAAGGCCACAATGTGGGGGGTTGTTTATAAACCAGGTAGACGGTAGTTATCTGAAGATGGTGGTAACTGGGGGCAGATTGGTCTTCATATACTCAGGGCAGCATGTTGTGGTTGTAACCCCGCCGTGATCCCCGCGGGTTCGAACAGACCCGTCTCAGGGAGGTGAGGTTAAGCTGGCCGGTTTGTCTCATCTGAGGTATCGGCTGAGCCGTCGTCTAATTGCCCCGCTGTTTGTTTGCCAGCAGGGGCTGATGAGAACGTCTGAAGACTGCCACGAGGCACAGCGCCCGGTTATTAGAAATAAAAATATCAAAAAAAAAAAAAAAGCTTTTTACAACCAGGAAAGTAGGGCCAGCACAGATGGTTCATATTTCCTTGCGCTTTTGAACTCCCACTAAACTTTTGTATTTTTTTTCCTCTCTCTCCTCATTCCCTCGTTTTTTTTGTTTTTTGTTTTGACGGGCAGCCATCCGCGGCCCTAATGATGATGTGAAGTTTGTGAATGTGTCAGAAGTCAAAATCACCGCTGGCAGAAAACCGACACCTTGTTATCCCGCACGGTGTTTCAAGAGAGCTAATTTGAAAATGGGGGCAGAAAATGTCTTCAGGTAGGGGAAACCGAGACACCGTGTTGCCGACGGACAGGGCTTATATACCCACCCGTGAAATAGCAGCTCTGTATCTGGACAGAACATGGTGTCATATTAAGATGTGGTGCTATGGGTAAGGGATTCACAAAGCTTTCCACACCGTGACCCACACATGGGAACATTTTGTGGCCCGGGACCCAACAAATATGTTGTGCTGTAAAACAAGTAATAATGTCTCCTGTCAAAAAAACAAGATAACTGACAGTCCTCTCTATATTGTTAATCTGGGCGGCACGGTGGCGCAGTGGTTAACGCTGTCGCCTCACAGCAAGAAGGTCCTGGGTTCGAACCCCGGGGTTGTCCAACCTCAGGGGTCATCCCAGGTGGTCCTCTGTGTGGAGTTTGCATGCTCTCCCCGTGTCTGCGGTGGGTTTTCTCCGGTTGCTCCGGTTTCCCCCACCATCAAAAAGACATGCATGTTAGGGTTAACACTCCTGTCTGTGCCCCTGAGCAAGGCATGGCAAGACGAACTGGAGTTGGTCCCCGGGTGCTGCGTGGCGGCTGCCCACTGCTCCTAGCTACACAGCTAGGATGGGTTAAATGCAGAGCGTAATTTCCCTACGGGGATCAATAAAATATATCCAAAAAAAAACAAGAATTGATGCGGCGCTCTCAGTTTCCCTCCTCAGTTACGGCCTACAACAGACGAGGCACGTCGACATTAAACATTGTTTTAGTGATATTTTGGAGTGAAATTACATCATTTTTGATTACAGTATTTTGAGGGAATGCAGCCGCATGCATTTTTCGCTGTCTCCAAAATAAAGTGTTTATCGTGCTCATCCTGCAAGACACATGACCCCCTGCTACAACCCATAGAAAACCCAATGATAGCAGACAGATGGACAGTAGACGGATTGACAATTTGTTGTCCTACTTGAGGAAATTCAATGCCACAGCTTGTATTCAAAATACAAGTTCACCTCAGTGTCTCTAGATAGATACACTGTTGAGCCAAAACATTACGACCGCTGACAGGTGAACTGAATAACATTAATCATCTCCAAACAAGGGCACATGTCAAGGTCTGGGTAGATTAGATGGTAAGCGAACAATCAGTTCTCATTGTCAACGTGTTGGATGCAGGAGAAACGGGCAGGAGTAAAGACCTGAGTGACTTTGACAAGTGCCGAATTGTTATGGCCAGACGACTGGGTCAGAGCATCTCTGAAAGGGCAAGGCTTGTGGGGTGCTTCCCCAGACCAACAGTGGTCTGAGGGGGAAAAAACTACAAACCTGGCGTCAGGGTGTTGGGCGCCCAAGGCTTATCGATGTGCGAGGGCAACGAGGGCTATCCAGTCAGGTCCAAAACAACAGAAAGTCTACTGTGGCACAAGTAACAGAAAATTTTAATGATGGTTACGGGAGGAATTTGTCACAACACACGGTGCATCTCACCTTGCTGTGTATGGGGCTGTGTAGCTGCAGACTGGTCAGAGCGCCTACAATGACCCCTGTCCACCATCGAAAACACTTACAATGGGCATGTGAGCGTCGGAACTGGACCTTAGAGCAGTGGAAGAAGATCGCCTGGTCTGATGACTCCTGTTGTCTTTCAGATCACTTGGATGGCCGTGTACTTGTATGTTTATGTAATGTTTTTTTAGATGGAAGGACTGAGAACAGAACATGAGCGGGGTGGCTGGTGTTCTTAATGATGTTTTGGGTTTTCCTTTTTTCAGAGAGGGGTGTAAATATTATGAAGTTGTGGTAGTTCCATGCCAGTGATTTTCACTGCTGTCTTTACAGTCCTTTGAAGCAGTGTGCGGTCAGGTGGCCAAACCACTCTGTGACACAGCCTGTCAAGACACACTCGATGGTACTGTGATAAAAGTTCATAAGGGGAAGCCTCAGAAAATACAGTCTCTGCTGTGCCTTCTTGAGGATGCAGTTGGTGTTGAGAGACCATGTGAGGGTGTCTGTCATGTGTAAACCGAGAAATCTAAAACTGTCGACAATTTCAACAGATGAACCATTGATGGAAATAGGAATGTGATTTCCTCTGATCTTTCTAGAGTCAACAATGATTTCATTTGTCTTATTGACATTTAGAGAGAGGTTGTTATCATGGCTCCATGTGGTTAAATCTTCCACTTTCCTCCTATAGGCCCTCTCTTCACTGTCACTTATTAGTCCAATCACTATGGTGTCATCCGCGAATGTAATGATGCTGCTGTTGTCATATTTTGCAGCACAGTCCTGTGTAAACAGACTGTACAATAGGGGACTGAGACAGCAGCCCTGAGGCACGCCGGTCCTAAGAACTAATGTAGATGAGTATGTTTTACCTATTCTTACAGTCTCGGGCCTGCCTGTCGGGAAATCAAATGGCCAATTACAGATAGAGTTGCCCAGACCAAGACCTCTGAGTTTCACCACCAGTTTGGATGGTACACTTGTATTAAAAGCAGTACAGTAATCAATATAGAACATTCTGGCATAGGTATTTTTCTTTTCAAGGTGAACTAAAGCAGTATGCAGAACAAGTGAGATGGCATTATCTACGGATCTGTTGAAACACTAGGCAAACTGTAATGGGTCAAGGGTAGCAGGAATGTTATATTTTATATATGATATAACCAGTTTTTCCAGGCACTTCATAATAACAGAGGTCAAAGAAACTGGTTGGTAATCATTACGGCAAGACACAGGTGTTTTCTTAAGTACAGGTACAATGGCGGTTTTCTTAAACCACAGCGGAACCACACACAATGACAGGGACAGGTTAGAAATGTCAGTAAAAACCTGAGCTATCTGAGTCTTAACATGCATTGAGGACACGGGAAGGGATGCCGTCTGGGCCAGCAGCTTTGTGAGCCAAAACCCTTTCAGAAGTTTCACTTATATCAGCCTCTGTCACCTGTAGATCGACTTCATCAGGTGGGCACTGTGCTGCTGTCACTGGGTCCAAGTTGTTAAACTCATCTGGGGGAGAGGCAGAGGGGTTGATAGCCACAATAGGTTTAGATTTATAGTCCGTAATGGCCGCCTGCAGCACCGCGAGTCACAGCCACAGTAGTCATTTTCCAGTTTGTCTCTATATTGTCTTTTAGCGGCTTTGATGGATCTCCTTAAGTCATACCTGAATTTTTTTTGTAACATTCCCTGTCCCCTGATTTAAAAGCGGCAGTGTGCTCCCTCAACCTCAGACGAATGTAGCTGTTAATCCAGGGCTTCTGGTCGGGGTAGGAGCAAATAGACCGTACTGGGGTGCAGTGATCGACACAGAATCAAGCATAGCCAGTGACCAGTTCAGCATAACCTTTCAAACTCGAGGCCGAGTCCTTGAAGATCCAGCAGTCTGTAGATTGAAAACATCGGGATTGCTGCAGTCACAGCATTGTAAGATGGCGACAGATGTATAATGACCGAAACCAACGACCAGTTTCATGACCGAATGTGGGTGTGCCCATTAACTAGAGTTTCGATGGCCATGTGTACTGTTCACAGAGGGTTGGGGAATAGTTGCAATCACAACATTGCAAGATGGTGACAGATGTACTCTTAGCCCCCCCCCCTTGGTTCAGGGATAGTCGTTCTCTGCTCACATAGATGGCCTCTTTGACTCCCCATTCAAACCATCATTCCTCCCTATCAAGGATGTGCACATCCTCATCCCTGAAAGAGTGGCCACTGGTCTGTAGATGGTGTAGACTGGAGTCCTGGTCTGACGTGTTAGCTCTCCTGTGTTGTGTCATCCTCTTGGCCAGCGTCTGTTTGGTTTCCCCAGTGTACAAGTCACGGCAGTCCTCCTGGCACTTGGCTATATTGCTCCGTTTGTGCCGGGCGACCCAGTCTTTTGGGGGTGGACCAAACTCTAGTTAATGGGCACACCCCCATTTGATCATGAAACTGGTCATTGGTTTATGTCGTTATACATCCGTCACCATCTTACAATGCTGTGACCCAACAATCCCTAATCTTCTGTGAATGGTACACATGATCAGTGGTCACGCCATATTTGCATAGGAAGCTGGTCGTTGGTCCAGCCGTAAGGGACTGTATTGTACTGTGCTGTTTATACGGGTGGGGCACCTGCAGTCAGTTGAGACTGAAGAGGTCACTCGGATGATGATGAAACGTGTCTGTCGACAAACACCGTGTCCCGATGAACTGATTCAGCTTCTTTGATGAGTGTACGAGGCAACACTTAAAGACGAGAACCTGACCGCTTTTTTGCATCACGCCATATGTCAGATACCTTGTTTTTTTTTGTCCTCTTTTTTTAACCGGAGACAGTTCTGTGAGCTCTTCGGGCAAAACAGGCGCAGGTGTCTGCTTCTCTCCCGGCCCATCCTTGTCTATTTCCAGATTAATTACTCTCTGGGAGAGAAAAAGAAGAGAAGAAGAAGAAATGGCGGAAGCTTCGAGGTCCCAGAATAGATCTTCTTTCCACCCGCCCACCTTACCAGGAACCCTAAGTGCCATTTGTCTGCTGTGGATAAGCACGCCGTCAGAGCCGGCGCTGTTCGGCTTTTACAGCGGTGTAGTGCACTCAGGAGACTCGCCGTAGTCCGGTCATCACACACACACACACACACACACACACACACACACACACACACACACACACACACACACACACACACACACACAGCAACAGGCTGAGGCTGGATCAAGTTAAGCGTGAAAACTGACAGAACGATTTTTTCTTTTCCTCTCTTTTGTTGTTGTTGTTGTTGACGTGGCAGATTGGTGATGGTGCAGAATTTGATGTCGTTTCCTTCGAGGGCCATACTGGCAATGTTCAAGCCACCTCCGTCAACCCCCGTATCTCGTGAAGGAGGGACTTTCTCCTTTCTCGAAAAATAAAATAAAGCAGATGAAAGGCTTTTCAGGGGAGGGAGGGGGGGGTGTCAAAGGTGAGCCGGCTAACAAGCACCCACTCCAACCTTCGGTCTGTGGGTACTTTAGACCCACCCGGCAGCCCCCCCCCCTCCCCCCAAACTTCACCTCAACCTCCACCTCCACCTCCACTCCTCACTATTTCTCCCTCCTTCCATCCGCCCCCACTGGCAACGGTCAAAAATAGTCTTGTAAAATTAACCAAATGTGTGTTGTGTGTTTGTCTGTACGTGTGTGTGTGTGTGCGCGCGCCTGAATGTTTGTGTACTTGTATTTGTGTACATTTGCATGTATTTGTGTGTTCCTATTTGCCTGTGTGTGTGTGTGTGAGATAGAGAGAGAGAGAGAGAGAGAGAGAGAGAGAGAGAGAGAGAGAGAGGGAGAGAGAGGGAGGAGAGAGAGAGAGAGAGAGAGAGAGAGAGAGAGAGAGAGAGAGAGAGAGAGAGAGAGAGAGAGAGAGAGGAGAGAGAGAGAGAGAGAGAGAGAGAGAGAGAGAGAGAGAGAGAGAGAGAGAGAGGGAGGAGATGGAGAGAGAGGGAGGGAGGGAGAGCGGGAGAGAGAGAGAGGAGGGAGAGAGAGAGGGAGGGAGATAGAGAGAGAGAGAGGGAGGGAGATGGAGAGAGAGAGGGAGGGAGAGAGAGAGGGAGAGAGAGAGGGAGAGAGAGAGGGAGGGAGAGAGAGAGGGAGGGAGAGAGAGAGGGAGGGAGGGAGATAGAGAGAGGGAGGGAGGGAGAGAGAGAGAGAGGGAGGGAGGGAGGGAGAGCGAGAGAGAGGGAGAGAGAGGGAGGGAGGGAGAGCGGGAGAGAGAGAGAGGAGGGAGAGAGAGAGGGAGGGAGAGAGGGAGGGAGAGGGAGAGAGAGAGGGAGGGAGAGAGAGAGGGAGAGAGAGAGGGAGGGAGAGAGAGAGAGAGAGAGAGGGAGGGAGGGAGGGAGGGAGATAGAGAGAGAAGGAGGGAGAGAGGGAGGGAGAGGAGGGAGAGAGGGAGAGAGAGAGAGAGGGAGGGAGAGAGAGAGAGAGAGAGGGAGAGAGGGAGAGAGAGAGAGAGGGAGGGAGAGAGAGAGAGAGGGAGTGGACGGCCGTGTCTGTGCGTCAGCTGCTCCATGGCAACCCAGCTTCCGTGGTGACGCGGTCCTCTGCCTCCCCCCATCAAGCGCTTCTCTTCCGTCAGCATCGAACACACAAAGAAACACTCCTCCCTGATATTGTTAATAACTGCCTTCTGTTTGTGGTCTGTTGTGTAATAAACACACAAACTCACACGTACACAAAAAAGCAAAAACGAACGCCGTGAGAAATACACTTTCTCTCTCCCACATGTACATGAAGGCCGGTATCTGTGTGTGTGTGTGTGTGTGTGTGTGTGTGTGTGTGTGTGTGTGTGTGTGTGTGTGTGTCCGTTCGGACCAGATGAGGCGTAATTGAGGTTGCGTGGGATTGATGTTAAAAATATGGTTTTAATGACACGGTGGGGTAATAAGAAAAGAACTGTTACCAGATTAAAGAGAGACACAACTTTTAAAAGAGCAACGGGTGGACGGGCTCCCGCTGCGTCCAAATCGCTTTACCGAGAAGTGGCGGAGCGCCGCAGACGCACGTGTCCCCGGGAATTTCAGCTGTGAGACGGGATTTGCAAGGAAGGACGTTCCCTCCGCCAGGCCTGGAAGGGGATATTGTGTGTGTGTGTGTGTGTGTGTGTGTGTAATCTCGCATACTTCTGGACCTATCGGCCTAATATTTATTGTGCTCAGTTATGACTGTATAATCAAGAACCTCTCGTGGTTGCGGTTAGCGATGTCCTGATCCGATCTCCGGCACCGGATCAGGCCGATACTGGCCCAGAAGTCTGGATCAGATATTGGAGGGAGAGATATGATCCGGTGTCTATCCGATACAAACCATGAGGAACTGTAGCTTAAGCGGCGTAGCGCGTCAAGTGATAACAACAGTAGTAGCCGTATGGCGCCTAATTAGTCTGAAAACCTGCGGACATACAAACCAGACACGTGCACAGACCAGTATCCATGAGCAGGAAAACCATCCTACCGAGGGAGCATTTCCCAAACGCAGTCCTGTGAGCACGGGGCTGTGACGAGCGTGAGCTCGACCTTCCCTACATGCTCACGAATGCTCAACGCTTGCTCGTTAACCCCCCCCCTTTTTTCACCCCAATTGTATGCGGCCAATTGCCCCACTCTTCTGAGCCATCGCGGTCGCTGCTCCACCCCCTCTGTTGATCCGGGGAGGGACTGCAGACTACCTCATGCCTCCTCCGATACATGTGGAGTCAGTCGCCAGCCGCTTCTTTTCACCTGACAGTGAAGAGTTTCACCAGGGGGACATAGCTCGTGGGAGGATCACACTATTCCCCCCCAGTTCCCCCTCCCCCTTGAACAGGCGCCCCAACCGACCAGAGGAGGCACTAGTGCAGCGACCAGGATACTTGCCCACATCCGGTTTCTCACCCGTAGACACAGCCAATTGTGTCTGTAGGGACGCCGGAAGAAGCTGGAGGTAACACGGGGATTCGAACCGAGATCCCCATGTTGGTAGGCAACGCAATAGACCGCCACGCTATCCGGACGCCTGGTAAGTTGACTTTTGGTGACTTTGGAGTTTGGGATGGAATAGACGGTGGCTGATGTCTCCGCTGCTTTGATTGTTCACTTTGAATGCTGACCATAACCTTTGATTGGCTGTTTGGTTGGATCACTGACACAGTCGAAGACAGGCAGTCGCCTAACCATTTTCATGTGGCCATCATGTCGGAGGAGCAAGTAAATCTCGTGTCGGGATCAGACTACATGATTTCAGCCCGATTTTGACACAATTTTGTCGTCGCTGACAAATTTCCAGCATCGGGCCCAATTATGAATGTTGTAAACTATGAACAGACATCTTTACTCCCTGTAGTGTGACGTAATCGAAGAACAGCGGTGTGGCGTCTGGGACGCGACACGACACTGACAAAAAGTCTAGCATGTCAGAATTTTTTGCATTTTCCTGCCTAGTTTGACAACTCCTACGATGTATTCTTATGTGTTATTATTATTATTTGTTCAAGAGAAACAAAATATTGGATTGATATCAGTATCGGCAGATAGCCAAAGCTGTGGTATTGGAACAGCTCTAGTTGAGAACTTGAAAGACATTTGTTCTCGGTACTGCCGCTCCCTCTCTTCATTCACTCTCTAGCTAGCTCGACCAACGCTGTGCTATGTTGCTGCCCAATCTAAGTCAACCACAGATGTGAGTTGTGCACAGTTGACTTAGATTGGGCAGCAACACTGTCAAAACAATGTCAAGTCAAGTCAATATTATTTGTATAGCCCAATATTACAAATTGGCCTCGGAGGGCTTTACAGCAACACAACATCCTGCCCTTAGAACCTCACATCGGACAAGGAACAACTTCCTAAAAAAAAAGCCTTTAACAGGGAGAAAAAATAGGAAGAAACCTCAGGGAGAGCAACAGAGGAGGGATCGCTTTCCCAAGATGGACAACGTGCAATGGCTGTTGTGTGTACACAATTTACAGAATACAACATTGAAAGAGCAGGGTTTCAAATTACACATTGGCTTTCAGGGGAGCCTTATTTTCCAGTGTGCTACTACACATCACATGCACGCACATACATGGACATGCGCGGTCAATTGCAGGGTTACTATCAAAAACATTCTACTACATAGAAGGACAAGGAGAAGGACAACAGCTGCCTAAGCATAAACCAGTGGTGATTCCGTACGTGGCGGGAGTGTCGGAACAGTTGAGACACGTATTTTCCAAACACTGCGTCTCAGTTGCTTTCAAACCCCAAAACACGCTGCGCCAGAAATTGGTCCACCCCAAAGATCGGGTCCCCCTGCAGAAATGGAGCAATATAGTGTACACTGTTAAGTGCCAGGAGGATTGCCGTGACTTGTACATTGGGGAAACTAAACAGACGCTGGCCAAGAGGACGGCACAACACAGGAGAGCTGACGGATCAGACCAGGACTCTGCAGTCTACACCATCTACAGACCAGTGGCCACTCTTTCAGGGATGAGGATGTGCACATCCTTCATAGGGAGGAACGCTGGTTTGAATGGGGAGTCAAAGAGGCCATCTATGTGAGCAGAGAACGACCATCCCTGAACCAAGGGGGGGCGCTAAGAGTACATCTGTCACCATCTTGCAATGCTGTGATTGCAACTATTCCCCAACCCTCTGTGAACAGTACACATGGCCATCGAAACTCTAGTTAATGGGCACACCCACATTCGGTCATGAAACTGGTCGTTGGTTTCGGTCATTAGGCTGACCATCCGTCAGCCTAATCATTTTTGTGCACAGTTATGACTGTATGATCAAGGACCTCTCGTGGTTTGCGTGACTCAAAACCTCAGAAGAACCTGTTTTAAAATGGAATTGAGTGCTAACTCCTCAGCTGGTTTGTCGCCCAAGTCGGGAGTACGGCAGAAGAGGAGATACACCTGGTAGCGGTCTGAACTGTACTGTGTGAGCACTACTAGTTCAATTTGCAATTGTCTGATGGATGGCTGCATGCTGTCAACATTCATCTGTTGTCAAGTCAAATTTTTTTGTGTAGTTCAATATCACAGATTACAAATTTGGCTCAGGGGGCTTTACAGCAACACAACATCCTGTGCCTAGACACTCACAGCGGATAAGGAACAACTCCCTAAAAACCCTTTCACAGGGAGAAACCTCAGGGAGAGCAACAGAGGAGGGACCTTTCTCCCAAGACACACAACGTGCAATGGATGTTGTGCGTACACAATTTACACAATACAACATTGGAAGAGGATAACACAATTATAATGGAATTATAAGATGTATGAAGAATATGATGAGGAGGATGCTAAGCAATGTCCAGACGCCACCGGAACAGCCCAGGACATGAACCACACGACCACCATCACCATGGAGACCTGGGAGGAGGACAGACTACTCACGCACACGGGGAAGACTCCCATCACACCATTCATAAACATGGGGGACAAGAAAAAAAATTCGATTCCTGTCCTCCGCGATTGTTTGCGTGTGTGTGTGTGTGTGTGTGTGTGTGTGTGTGTGTGTGTGTGTGTGTGTAACTACCATTAGGGAAAGTGGAGCTGTCGGTAAACTCTGCCAGTCCACCAGTTAGCAGATGTTTTCAGTATTCCAACTGAGTCATGAAAAAGAAGATAAGACGATAGTGAATAGACTCCTGTGGCATTTACCCACAAGTCTTTGTGACAGCAAGCAGCCACCGACATGAATACCTACCATATAGCAAAGGACAAAAAGAACATGACAGACCTGCTTTTGTGTTTCTTTTTTTTTCTTCAAGTATTTATAAGTACAGGTATCTTTCAATGATGATATTCTGGTTTTCATATTTTTTAGAGACGTGTGGGGTTGACTGGTCAGTTTTGTCTGTGTGTTCTGCACGCGGTGTGTGTCGTGTCGCTGACATCAGCGGAGACTCTGTGAGACATGACAAATCGAATTGAGTTCAGCTTGTCTGCCTCGCACACACACAGACACACACCCTGAGGTGGATGATGCTTGAGGTTAAAGGAATTGACAAACAGAATCAAACAGTGAGAGTAGATGGGAGATGAGGCGTGACACGTGTGTGTGTGTATGTGTGCGTGCGTGTGTGTGTACATGATTAAAGCCAATCTACAATCTAGGCTTACCTTGACGCGATGCTCAAATGCTCACACCGTCGCCATTCTTCCATCAGAAGCCCACGGCGTTGTTAGCACGTTACAGTGATTAGAAGTGTCTGATAACCAGGCAAACAAGCAGCCGTGCACGAAGCTGCCAAAGTAACAACGCCGCTTGGAAAAAAAGAAATGGAGAAGTAATTTGTTTCTGCAGGGTTGGGATGCAAGGCAAGGCGACTTTATTTATATAGCACATTTTGCACACAGGGCAGACTCAATGTGCTTCACATAAACAAAACATATACAATAAAAAAAAGGATTTATCAATTAATCCTTAAAAAGACATTTAAATTGAAGAAAATGAAAATGTAATGCAAGGTTTACAATTCTGCAAAAGTCAAAAGTGCAGGGTTTGCAGTTTAGCAGAAAGCAGTGGTAAGCATAACTGTTTTTGATATGGTTTTAAAAGTAGTCTGTGTTGGAGCAAGTCTCAAAACTTGTGGAAGTTTATTCCAGCTATTTGCTGCATATTCGCTAAAAAGAAATCAAAAGACATGCATATTAGGGCCAACATTGCCGTCTGTGCCCCTGACCGAGGCAAATTTATCAATATAGCACATCTCCCCAACAAGGCAATTCAAAGTGCTCCACACAAAAGGCATTGAGAAGCAACATAAGGCAATAAATAAAAAACTCAAAAACCATTACAGAGTAAAAGTTACAGTGCAGTGCAAGATGAAAATCAAAAGCTTCAAGCCTTATTCAAGACAAGGCAGCGGCAAAGAGGACAGTCTTCAGCCTTGATTTAAAAGAACTGAGAGTTGTAGCAGACCTGCAGTTTTGAGGGATTTTGTTCCAGATATGTGATGCATAAAAACTGAAAGCTGCCTCTCCATGTTTAGTTTTGACTCTGGAGACAGAAAGCAGACCTGTCCCAGACAATCTGAGCGGTCTGGGTGGTTCATAGTGTAGCAGTGGGTCAGAAATGTATTTTGGCCCTAAACCATGCAGTGCTTTATAAACCAAGCGCAGTTTTAAAATCAATTCGTTGACAGACAGGGAGCCAATGTAGCGACCTCAGGACTTGAGTGATGTGATCCACTTTTCCAGTCTCCGTGAAGACTCCAGCAGCAGTGTTCTGAATCAGCTGCAGCAGTTTGATCGATTTAAAAAAAAAAATTTTTTTTTAAGGAAGACCTGCAAAGACACCATTACAGTAGTTGAGTCGACTGAAGATAAATGCATGGACAAGTTTTTTCAAATCCTGCTGAGACATAAACCCTTTAATTCTTGATATATTCTTCAGGTGATAGTAGGCGGACTTTGTAATTGTCTTAATGTGGCTAGCTAAATTCAGGTCTGAGTTCATGACTATACCAAGATTTCTGGCTTGGTTTGTGGATTTTAACATTACTGACTAGCTGAGTGCTGACTTTTAGTCATTCTTCCTAGGCTCCAAAGACAATTACTTTAGTTTTATCTTTGTTTAGATGAATAAAATTCTGAGACATCCAATCATTGATTTGTTCAATGCACTTACGTAGTGCTTCTATGGGATTATAGTCCCCTGGTGATATGGTTATGTAGATCTGTGTGTTGTCTGCACAATTATAGTAACATATTTTGTTGTTTTCCATAATCTGGACAAGTGGGAGCACATAGATGTTAAACAGAATTGGCCCCAGAATGGAGCCTTGGGGAACTCCACAGGTAATTTTTGTATCCTCAGATTTGTAATTACCTATAGACACAAAGTAGTCCCTGTCCTTTAAGTAGGGTTCAAACCAGTTTAGTGCTGCGCCAGAAAGTCCCACCCAGTTTTCCAATTGGTCCAGTAATATGTTGTAGTTAACTGTGTCAAATGCAGCACTGAGTTCCAATAATACCAGGACTGAGATTCTGCCACTGTGTTTAAGCAGATGTCATTAAAGACCTTAACAAGAGCAGTCTCAGGGCTGCGTTGTGGTCAAAATCCTGACTGGAAGACATCGAAACTGTTGTTTAGGGCCAAAAAGTTGTTGAGCTGCTGGAAAACGGCTTTTTCAATTATTTTACTCAGAAATGTGAGGTTTGCTATGGGCCTATAACGGTTCGTTAGTGAAGTTTCTAGATTATTCTTTTTTAAGAGTGGCTTGATGACTGCAGTTTTCAGGGCCTGTGGGAAGAGACCCTAGAGAAGAGATATGTTAACAATTTGTAGAAGATCTGAGGACAGAGGACATGCAATTAGAAACATTTTTGAAAAAGCCTGTTGGCAGACTATCAAGGCAGCAGGAGGAGGATTTCAGATGTTGTATAATGTCCCCCAAGTTTTTATGGTTGATGGGATCAAATTGTCACATGCTATTTAGATTGATTTTAGGTGGACTTAGTGACAACACATGCCCTGTACCTAGTATGGAGGCACTGGTTGCCTGTCTGATTTTCTAAATTTTGTCATTAAAGAAGGATGCAAATTCATTGCAGGCACTGGTAGATAGAAATTCAGAGGCAACTGCGACTGGGGGGGGTTTGTTAGGCTGTTGATAGTAGAAAACAAGGCACGTGCATTATTATTGTTTTTGGCAATGATATCAGAGAAGTAAGACTGCCTTGCATTTCTCAGTTCCAAATTATAAATGTGCAGTCTCTCTTTATAGATTTCATAATGAAAAATAAGATTTGTTTTTCCACCACCTGCGTTCAGCTTTACGACACCCTCTTTTTTTCTATTCTGACCAGCGTGGCACATCTCCTTGGAGGTATTTTATTACCAGAGACCACCTTCACCTTAGCAGGTGCAATAGTATCAATTACATCTATAATTTTAGAATTAAAATGATCTGATCTACAAGCTCACTGACTGAGATCCGAGAGAGGGCAGGTGTGGAAGAGAAAGCCTGAATAAATATTTCACTGTGCTTTCAGTGATATGCCGTTTTGTGATTACCTCTGTTTGAGCATTTGTGTGCACGGAGATAGTACTCTCAAAGAAAACACAGCTTGTTGTATTTGACTCGGCGGGGGTCTTTGGTCTTGCTCCTTGGTTTAGCCAATAGCAAATACCCAGAGCCGATGTGGTGTCGGTCTCAAGCGGGTTCGGGCCGGACCAGGGAAACGTGTCTGCATAGTCATCGGCGTGGGGCTCATTATGTCCGAAAGCTGCTTTGCAGCAAGTTTCATGCCCCTGGTTCTGATCGTCGGCCAGTTTCGGGACATCAGCTTAGTAGCAAACAAGAGTGTCAATAAGTTTTTCATCCCCTTGTATTTGGTAGAGCAGAGAGATTCCTTTTTCAAGCTCTGTGGTTTTCAGGCTGAGCGTGGCACAGCTGCTGCATTCAGTGGAGGGAGAAGCGAGGGGAGGCATTTCTCCCAAAGCACGAAGACTGAAAATGGAAACACAGCTATATTTCAGAAATGGAAAAAAAAAGCTCTGCGAGGAAGTATAAATAAATAAAAATAAAACTGCCGATTACGACCACGGCAGAGGGCTGAGTCCTTACAGTTTTCACCCCATAAAGTGCAAGCGCTACGGAGTCGGACACTCCAGTGTGAGCAAGTCTGTGCAACAATCGATGAGCAGATAAAACCCAGAAAATTGTACAGACAAACCACAAACTCAATTAAAAGTTGGTAGAAGTTGTTAATAGTTAAAAGTAACTTAAAGTTGTGGTTGCAGGTGAACTTATTGTACGCAGAGCTCAGAACAGGACTACGCATCTATCCATGCATGCATCCCTCCCTGGGTCTATGTGCGCCGGTCAGTCGTACCCTATAGGATGTTCGGTCGGTTCACAATTACCCCTTAAGAAACCAAGGCATGTCTGCAACTACGTGACCAAGGTGAGGCGGGCAGACTGCAACACCAAAAACATGACTCTTACCCTCCCGTCTCAGGATTCATGACTTTATTGCTCAGTAAAGGGAGACACACAGGTGTGAAAAATCTTATTGCTTACAGTTTCGTCAGTTTTGATGGATTTGGCGACGCACCCGTATGGTGGTCTCAATAGTTTGCTTTCATACTGCAAATCCCAGCATTCCATTCGAAAGGAACGTGATCCTGAGTGCACGGAAAGCCATCACGTGCATGTCACAACTTGCACCGGTCGCAGATTTTGGTGTTACACCAGCAAAATAACCTAGCGTGTCAGAGTTCATCGTAAATTACTTGAGTAGAGCTTTAAGGCTGTAAAACGTGTACATGGTAAATAGTAGGTAGGAAATTATCGACCTGCATATTTCTAAAAAATAATTTCACATTTTAAAGCCCTGTGGTGGCCTGGCGGCCTGTCCAGGGTGTCTCCCCGCCTGCCGCCCAATGACTGCTGGGATAGGCTCCAGCATCCCTGCAACCCCGAGTAGGATAAGCGGTTGGGATGATGGATGGATGGATGGGCATTTTAAAGCTTGCGCCTTGATCCCTGAGGTGAAAACTCTCTTGGGCTGCATCTCGTTCACATAAGGTTCGATTTTTCAAATATTGACACAACAAAAGAGCAGAGGAAAGACGGTTGATATTTACAGATACTTTACATCGTCCGAAGTCATGTCACGTCCTGAGACGTTTCACGATGAATGGCGTCAAGCAGGTTCCCTGTTGTAAATTCGAACCTTTGACATATTTCACACCCCTCCGTGTGTCTGGATGTCATTCTGGGTGATTCTGAGACGGATCTCTGGCTTCGACTTTCTCCGCCGAGGCCCCGGGAAGCTGGACAGCGGCGGCAGAGGGGAAGATGGTCTGGTGGCGTCTGACTCGCATACGAGGATGTGAAGGAACGTGACCGGGGGCTCATTCTGGCTTCCTCAGTGTCAGTGTCTGTTACTGCTCTGGGAACCTTTGTGATGACAGACGTCTGTAGGAGTAGATAACAGGCATATCTGTCCTCCCTGGGCATTTGGAGAAAAAAAACCCAAATTGGAAATACTTTCTTACATTTCCTGGAAACACCCCCCCCCCCCCCTCTGCTAAACCAGATTTCCTTTTCCTGTTCTGGTCTCCTTTTCTAACGCTGGTTGTTGTCTGTTCCTTCCTTTGAGGTGTAACAACGACTCAGGTTTTATGTTTGGACTGACATGTCAGTGGTTGTTTTATTTTTTATTGTTTCTTTCAGTTTTGACTTCATGTGTGTGTGTGTTTAAGCATTATAGCTGCCATACAATATTCTGGGTCACGTTTGAGCTTGTTTTAAAGGATTTTGGGGAGCAGAGCAGCATGAAAATGCAACTAAAGAAGAGAGGAGAAGGAAGAAGCAGCTGGATGGTTGGATGTGTATAGTGAAGTATACAAATCAAATGTAGTATACATATAAAATGGACCTGAGGAGAATTGAATAGATGATGATGAGGATGAAACAGAGGACATACATACCTATTAACTAGCTCCAAGGTGACATGTTTGTCTTTATATATATATATATATATATATATATGTATGTATGTATGTATGACGTCCATAGGGTTAGTGGTTGTGTCAGGAAGGGCATCCGACGTAAAATTTTGCCAGATCATTATGCGGATTGACAAGACCGCCATCGGTGTTGTACCCTCACAGGGTACCGATGGAAACTCTCGATTCCGCTGTGGCGACCCCTGGGAAACAGGGAACAAGCCGAAAGGAGAAGAAGAATATATATATGTGTATGAGCTTGTATTTGTCTACTTGTGTATATCTCTATGTGTGTGTGTGTGTGTGTGTGTGTGTGTGTGTGTGTGTGTGTGTGTAGTTTGTTTAGGGCTGTCCAGAATGCTTTTTTTTTCTTTCTCCCCAAGTGTATCTGGCCAGTTACCCCACTCTTCCAAGCTGTCCTGGTCGTTGCTCCACCCCCTCCGCCGATCCGGGGCGGGCTGCAGATGCCTTCTTTTCACCTGACAGTGAGGTGTTTCACCAGTGGGACGTAACACGTGGGAGGATCACGCTGTTCCCCCTCCCCATTGAACAGGTGCCCCGATCAACCAGAGGAGGCGCTAGTGCAGCGACCAGGACACATACCCACATCCGGCTTCCCACCCGCAGACACGGCCAATTGTGGCTGTAGGGATGCTCAACCAAGCTGGAGGTAATACGGGGATTCGAATCAGCGATCCCTGTGTTGGTAGGCAATGGAATAGACCACTACATTACCCAGACGCCGAGCCGAATGCCATTTTTGGGCTGCGGAGCTTCGGTCGTAACCAACAACGAATATGGGGGGGGGGGTGGCATAACTGGGGAATGAATCAGCCAGAAGTTTCTCCGTTGTTGGCTGAGATGGATGGAATAGCAGTGCAACATGTGTCTTTTGATTTAATTAAAGACATTAATTGTTAAGGATTCTGTTATTCTACAGTATTGTTTGTGTTATTATTCGTTAATAAAAAACATTTTCCAAAAGGTTTGATGTGTTTTATGCATGTTTGTAATCCCAAGGGATTTGGTTGAATGAGGTCCTATCTGTGCACTTCTTGTGACATAATAAAAGCTTGTGACATTTTTTTTCTTACCATGGATAAATTATAGACCTACATAAATGCTCATTATAATAGGCTCCGAACCCGAGACAAAGCCTGAACCAGAAGCAAAGAAACCGCATACCAGCTCCAACAAATTTAAGATTTCTATTTATATAAGGTATGTTTATCTATAATATAACAAATAATCTAATCTTCCATTCTTTCAGAAAGTACCAGAGACAGTTGTATATCAATGACTTTCAACCCATACAGAAGAAAACTATCTATATGAACCTTTCAATTGGCTTTCAGGGCCTGTCACTCCACTGAAACTGCTCTGACCAGAGTGGGGAATGATCTTCTACTAGCTGTGGACTCTGATTCCACTTCTGTGCATCTACTACTGGACCTCAGTGCAGCCTTTGACACCACTGATCACTGTATACTATTAGACAGAATAAATTGTAATTTTGGTGTCTCTGGCTAAGCTCCAGCTCGGCTTAAGTCCTACTTATCTGGAAGAACACATTGTCTCTGCTGTAGTAATCCATCCATCAATTATCCTAATCGCTTATCCTGCTCTCAGGGTCATGGGGATGTTGGAGCCTATCCCAGCAGTCATTGGGCGGCAGGCGGGGAGACACCCTGGACAGACCGCCAGGCCATCACAGGGCTGCTATAGTAATATTACATCAAAATTCACTGACATTAAATATGGTGTACCTCAGGGCTCGGTTCTTTGCCCTCTACTTTTCTCTCTTTATATTTCACCTCTTGGCCAAATTATATGCAGTCATGGAATAAATTTCCATTGCAAACTCCTCAGGACAAGACTCAGCAGTCTATCTACACCTAAAGGAGAAGACACACTCCTTCCAGGACAGCAACGTACACATTTTGGACAGAGAAGATAGGTGGTTTGAAAGAGGGGTGAAGGAAGCCATCTATGCGAAACTGGAAAAACCATCCCTCAACAGAGGAGGAGGTCTGCGACACCACCTATCTTCCACCTACAATGCCTTGCTTTCATCTCTACCCAGGAGACTCAAGAAGCCTAGCCTCCAAGACCAACAGTCGCTCACTAACGGCTCCAACGACTCTCATGACCACTGAACAATGAAGTTGAAACTAACCCCCCCAACGACCGTCGCTGCTAAACAAATGCAAATCAACAGCTCCCATGGCGACGGGCCCGGCTGGACATCGGAGCACAGGAGAGCCACGCATATCAATAGCTCCGATAGCGACGGACGCGGCCATAACATCAGTACACAAAAGAGCCACTCAAGAGTCTCATCACCAGCCAGTCAGACTAGCTTGGTCTAGTCAGAAAGGTACGAACTGAGGAAGCCTCTTGGATGAGAGGCGAAACGTCTTCACGGATATATACCAAGTCCAGTTGCACTTGATTCAACTCCTTTGGTTAACTCCTTACAGTTTTAACATCTGAACAGCTCCCATTAAGAAAAATGGTTTGTGTCTTATTAGTTAAATACCTCTTCATCCATGATAATGCAGACTGAGCAAAGCCATACCATTTTGGTTTTTCCAATAATAACTGATGATCAATAATATCAAATGCCACTGTAAAGTCAAGTAGGACAACACCTGCTATTTTCTTCTCTTCAGTTTCTCTCGATCATCAGTGCTTTGAGTGGCTGCTGCAGCTAGGAGAGTGCTATATAAATGCAATCCATCCATCAGTCCGCATGGGTCAGAGCAGTAGCTGTTGAATGCCCCTCGCTGTATGCATGTCGGGAATCGGTGGTTAAATTATGTGTGTGCATGTGCGCGTCTAAAGAAGGATTCTGAGTTGACAGAAAAGGTGACTGTGAGTCCTCAGTGACAGTAATTGGAAGGACTTTGATTTGACTCATTCAAGTTCTTGTCAACCTCACTATTAACATTAGAAGGAAACGTCCATCAAACGGCCTGTGTCACTAATCGGACTGTTTAGGACCAAACAGACAGGCTAGGGCAGCTTGACGTGGACACACACGCACACACACGTATCCCCTTGAAACTAGTTAGTAGGGCAAGTCATGTCTTTTGAGTCGACAGTTATGAATCATCATACTCATCATCATCATTATCACAATTCATGCAGTTCTTCCTCCCTCGCCGTGCACATCCAGCTGTCAGGCTGCTTTATGCTGCTGTACTGTACCTGCTTTTTAAAATAAAAAACAGGCTAATACATAAATCTTGCATTGTTATTTTCTCCGTAATCTCAACAAATCAACCGTGGAGCGGTTTACCGTTTACTAGTGGCTGAGATGTTTTTGAAATTAACTACGTATAGTGATATCGGTGAGGGTGAATCTTAAGGTACTAGTTCAAGTTTTACTTTATTGTCATATACATATAAAAGGAAAATGTACATCCAAATGCAATGAAATGCATGGGCCCTGGCTCTCTCATTCCTTAAAAACTATATATAAGGAAATGATAACAAAAATAATAAATAAGGAATCAGAAATCCCACAAAATAATAAATCAGTGAAGTTATGTAAGGTGCCTTCTGTTCATTATTTTGGCCTCCCGGGTAAAAACTGTGTGCGAGGCGGCTGGTTGGAGCTCTGGTGCTCTGTAAGCATTGTCCTGAGGGAAGAACAGACCATGTGCTGGATGGCTGGTGTCCTCCATCATACTTAGGGCCTTCCCTCTGCAACGGGTGGTGTACATGTCCTGAAGCTGTGGCAGTGCTGTTCCTGTGATGTTTGAAGCTGTTTTTACGGTCCTCCTCAGTTGTTTGTGGCCCTGTTCAGTCAGGTTGCCAAACCACACCAGTATGCTTCCAGTGAGGATGCTCTCTATGGTGGTCTGATAGAAACTGACCAGGGTTTTTGTGGACATTCTGAATTCTTTAAGACGTCTCAGGAAGTATAGTCGCTGTTGTGTCTTCTCAATGATACAACTGGTGTTTAGAGACCAGGAGAAGGGAGTCTGAGATCTGAATGCCTAAAAATTGGAAGTTCTTCACAATTTCAGCATTGTTGATGTAAACTGGTGTCTGAACCGTTTTGGACTTCCTGAAATCAACAGTTATCTCCTTTGTTATCTCAACATGTAGGGAGCAGTTATCTTGACACCATATGGATAGGTCCCTCACCACCTCCCTATAGGTCTATAGTCCTAACAGTCCAATTACTGTGGTGTCATCTGCGAAATTCACTATACTGTTATGATGTTTGGCAACAGTCGTGTGTGAACAAACTGTAGAGGAAGGGACTAAGCCAACAACCCTGTGGTGCTCCTTAGTAACTCTCATGATAACTCCTATAATGAACTCTTACGATAACATCTGTCTGATAACTATTACGACAACTTCTATTATAAATTTTAAGATAACTATGATAACTTATGATAACTTGAAATCACTGTAACAATAATTCATAAGATAACGTATTATAATGGTAATGATAACTCTTATGATAACTTCTACAATAAATGTCATGTTATCTGCTTCGGTAACAGTCAGAATATTACTCAGTATTCATTTCCCTGCCTGTTTGTTGGAGATTTGAATTTAAAGTGTTGTGAGAAATATTTGTAAGGAACTGAAGCCATTCAGGAGCCTCATCTGTATGATGGGGACTCGATGTATGTATGTGATTTCCTTTTTAAAATTAGACAAGACCACTAGAACATGTTAGTACAGCCAAAGTAATACGTGTGAGTGAAAGGTAACTTGTATTTCTTTCAAAGTTTTCTGATTAAAGAAAAAAAACCCTCTCTCTCTCATTCTCTCTCTCTCTGTAGCAAGGACAAAGTGGCCCTTGTCTCAACTCAGTTTGACTGACAATAGACTGGTTGGGAAGGCACACCGTCACCAGTAAATCGTTGGGGTCATTAAGGAGGAAAAGGCTCGCATGCATGATCAACTCCCAGGTAAGAAGAGGGACTTTAGTGGTCAGCGGCTGTGTCGTCCATCACGGGGGATTATGCTTATCGATGTCCTCCCTCAAGTGATCCCTGCTTGATTTAGTTCCTCCTGCCTCGGTCCCACAGAGCCCCAGACAGCCGTCCTGAAAATTACAGTGGGTTGTAATTACTCTGAATGGTCCTTGTGCTGACTGCCAATAAATCAGCTGTTTGTCACCGCAGGTCCTCATCGACAATTGTCTGAGAGATGACACTTAAAACAAACAAATATCTCCACTCTCTCTCTCTCTTTCTCTCTCTCTCAGTAGCTGTGGTTACATGCAAATTCTTTCATTCTGATTGAAATCAATCAAATTTCAGAATAAAAAGCTTCCAAATGACACTTTAGATAAAAATAAATATTTTATATAATCAGTGTTGAATTGTCTTTCCGCCATAGCTCAAACAAGTCTGAAGTAACATATGGGTGCCAAGCATGTCAGTGTTAGCATGCTGGTGTTAGCATACAAGTGTTAGCATGCTGGTGTTAGCATGTCGGTGTTAGTGCTGATACAAGAGCAGGCAGTGTTAGTCAAAATACACCTGAG
This sequence comes from Lampris incognitus, assembly GCF_029633865.1. Lineage (NCBI taxonomy): Eukaryota > Metazoa > Chordata > Actinopteri > Lampriformes > Lampridae > Lampris > Lampris incognitus. Next base: position 6,684,216 of record NC_079216.1, on the reverse strand, counting down.
TGCAGCTGAAACAAAAACACATCAACTAAACTGAGAAAGTAAAATGGATCACCATGGTCACTTGGGGGAGATTTTACTTAGCTCGCCTGTTTACCTTCACAAGTCACATTCACAAAAAAGTTGAGATGTTATTCAATTGTCTGTTTGACTGATTCTTCCAACCATTTAATTTTTCTTTATTATCACATCACATGGTATTGTGTCGAGATGAAATTCTGATCTTGTCATATTGTGATATGTTATTGTCTTTGTCTATATCAATAATAAGAATCTCTGACCTAAAATTTCTCACAAAATGAAGTGTGAAACATTTTATGAGTTATTATTTGAAAACTAGTTTTGACATTATACTTTACATTACCAGTCAATGTGATGAACCTCAGCTGGATTCTTAAGCATGGCTTTTTGAGTGGATATTGTGAAATAACATCAATATTATTATGTAAATTTCCCAGTGATACAATATTTTCTATATTGCCAGCACAATGATCCAGCTACACTGTGAGAGCTTATTGACGGATGCAAAAAAGTGCAGACAAATGAAACTCTTCCTGAAATATTTATGACGTACCTCGTTTTAGTGTTGGTGTGTAAACTTTATGGTCAAACGTGTTGAAGTATCCGGGGTCTTGTTCACGAGTGAGGGTAGGATGCAGCGGGAGATTGACAGGCGGATTGGTGCAGCATCAGCAGTAATGCTGACATTGCACCGGACCGTTGTGGTGAAGAGGGAGCTGAGCCAGAAGGCAAAGCTCTCAATTTACCAGTCAATCTTCGTTCCAACCCTCACCTATGGTCATGAGCTTTGGGCAGTGACCGAAAGGGTGAGATCGTAGATACAAGCGGCTGAAATGAGTTTCCTCCGTAGGGTGTCTGGGCTCAGCCTTAGAGATAGGGTGAGGAGCTCGGACATCCGGAGGGAGCTCGGAGTAAAGCCGCTGCTCCTTCGTGTCGAAAGGAGCCAGTTGAGGTGGTTTGGGCATCTGATTAGGATGCCTCCTGGGCGCCTTCCTTTCGAGGTTTTCCGGGCACATCCAACTGGGAGGAGACCCTGGGGTAGACCCAGAACTCGCTGGAGGGGACTACATGTCCAGTCTGGCCTGGGAATGCCTCGGGATCCCCCAGGAGGAGCTGGAGGGCGTTGCTGGGGAGAGGGATGTCTGGAGTGCCCTACTTAGCTTGCTGCCACCGCGACCCGTCCCCGGAGAAGCAGCTGATGATGAGATGAGATGAGATGTGAAATTTAGAGATGAAAAATTCAGACTTGGTTTGCAAAGGTCTTTATTTTGTATAACTCTGGTTAGGCATGCATGAACATGCACTGCTTCACAGGAAACTAAGCAATTATCCAAAGTAGCAAATTAAGAGTACCCCTGTTTTCCGAAGAGAAAGGCTTGATATAAGGTTTTATCATAAAATAAAGATTATAAAAAGGTTTATGTATAAAAGAAATGGTAACACTACATTAAGTGCATGTAATAAGTTAATAGGTAATAAGGCGCTTATGAGTCCTTATTAAATGCTTATTAGGTGATAAGACTATATAAGTGTTAATAATAGCATCATAAACATGTTTTTGACCACTAGGTGGTGTTTGCGAACTATGCAAAACCTACTTCTTCACATTCGTCTTAGGTTGTACGTCTAAGTCCCTCATGATTACAGGTTATGTCCACAAAATGCTAAAGTTAAGACTTATAAGGGCCTTATTACCTATTTAATAATACTTATTATAATCTTATTAGCACATAATAATGTTAAGAATTTTGCATGGACTTATAAGGGCCTTATTACTTTGACCTAACACTCATTACATGCACTGTAAAGCGTTACCAAAGAAACCTCTCATGCTTAAGAAAGCTGTGTAAAGAAAATATGAAGTGAGTCCAACGAGAGATATAGTTTATTACTTATATTTTCTTGTGTGTTTGAAACAAGAGTGGAAAACGTGAATCCTTTATGTATCTATTTAGGACTTTGTAACATCCAAATACAAATGATACCTACAAAACTATTGCTCACTTAAATTTGTCTCTGAAATACATTTAAAAGTGTTTTACCACTGTTCTCCTAAAGGATTAAACCACAAATCTCATCAAACATGCTTTGAGTCAATCACCATCAGTTAGTATTCATTCCTTATATTTTTCCCTGTTTCAGTGACGTTTAGGAATCAGGAACACTTCGTCGTTTCATTTCATGTGCAACACAAAGACAAAAACACATTCAAAAACTACAAGAACACACATATCCAAACTAAACAAAGAAAAAAATCACTGTCCAAGGGAACAAACGCCAGCCAGGATGACTGTCGGAACTGCCGGTCTGCATGGGCTAGCAGTTAGCTTAGCCTGCCCCACTTCCATGTCCTGTCAGATCGCCCTCGGTGTTTCCTCCTCGGGCACAGCTCCAGGCAAGGCCGCAGTCCCTGGGCCCACAGGATGCAGCAGACCAAGCTCTCCCAGCCGATCCAGCGCCAGCTCTCCCAGCCATCAAACGAAGACAAAACTTAGACGTGGACAAAGACACTGCATGGACGGTACTGGGTGAGGCCGCTGCAAATGTGAATTTGCGACGCCATCTTCCCACACCGGAAGTGGAAGCATTCCTGATTATAATGCATAATCAGTATTACTCTTGTGAGAAATTTCAGCTCATTTTCACAGTTCAAGTCTAGCTTAAGTTCAAATCGGTGTACATGAGTTGGCTCTCATCCATTTTCAATTGGTGACATTTCACGTACAATGTCCAGTATGCCGCCGACAACAGCAGAAGTCTATAGAATAGACATCGGTGGAGTGGTTCAGATAATACAGTACTGCAAGTACAGTACTGCAAAAAGGAGCATACAGTACTGCTAGATAACGAGACAATAATAAGTAACATCAGTTCTGTTGGCTGTTCTCTCTCTGCCTCTCTCAGAATGCATTACTCTGATCCAGAGCTCATAGAGAAGGTCATACAATCGAATCGAATGGGAGGTCCAGCCTTCCCTCAGAGCTCATAAAGCTGCGTATCATGAATTCAGACGAGAGTCAAGAGTTGGACTCAGACGTCCGGGTGTATTAGATTTGACTCGGGCAGGCATTACAAAAGCCCTTTTTGCTTGGAAGATTGGTAGCTTAATGTTGCTATTAAACGTCTCTGTGCGGCTGCCAGAACAAGTTGTAATTCAACCTCGTTGTATCGTCTTGGACGGCCTCCCTCCCTCTTTCTATCTCTCTCTCTCTCTCTCATGCTCGTTCCTCTGGATCTAATTCGTAGCGCCGTATTACCGAGGTTATCGGTAGGGGTGGTAGGGTACGGTAGACTGGACTATAAATTGCTCTGGAGATGGACCGCCGGAGCACGCAGCGCTGGCCTGAGCAGCACACCAAGCATGAGCCGAGCCCGTGTCATCAGAGGTGAAGAGGAAAGAAGCGGTCTGTTCTGCTTTCCATATTATGATGTGGCTTTGCAGAAATATTGCATCTACCAAAAGCCATCCATCCATCCATCCATTACCCAAGCTGCTTATCAAAATCCGATGAATTAAATTCCCAACAATTTGAATTACACTGTTAGAAACTTTGATGACATTGTGCATTGGGGCATTTGTAAAGTCATTAGTTCTCCCCCCTCCCCCTCCCCCTTTGGTTTTCTCACCGTTTTTCTCTCCAGTTGCAGCTCCCCAGCGTCCCGGTCGCTGCCCCACCCCCTCTGCCGATGCCGGGAGGGCTGCAGACTACCACATGCCTCCTCCCATACATGTGGAGTCGCCAGCCGCTTCTTTTCACCGGACAGTGAGTAGTTTCACCAGGGGGATGTAGCGCGTGGGAGGATCACTCTATCCCCCCCGAACAGGCCAGAGGAGGCGCTAGTGCAGCGACCAGGGCACATACCCACATCCGGCTTCCCACCCGCAGTCACGGCCAGTTGTGTCTGTAGGGAAGTCCGACCAAGCCGGAGGTAACACGGGGATTTGAACCAGCGATCCCCGTGTTGTTAGGCAACGGAGCAGACCGCCACGCCACCCGGACGCCCCAAGTCATTAGTTCTTGACTGTAACAGTGCATGGGGCAATTTCAGGAAACTCCACATATTCACCATACACCCGAGGTGGAAGGCCCCACCCACATATTCACCATCCACCAATCACAATCTGCTTGGTGAAGCGTTTTTTTTAAGGACTCGTGCAGAATGCCCTAAAACCATCCTACCCCTCTTGTTTCTCTCCGTCCCGCCAGGTGCTCCCATCCTTCATGATGGTTTAGAAAAAAACTGGCGAGGTCAATTTAAAAAGTGGAACAGGTTCTCAAATCCAGTAATTTACAACCCCGCCGCTCATTAATAATGCTACGGTCATCGCCGTCCTTATGGCCTCCTGTCCTGAAGTACCGTTTTATTTTCTCACCAATGCTGAAGAGAGAGAAAAAGGAAGAAGAATGAGAAGTAAAAGAAATCCATAGCAGTCAGTGGCTCTGGCTGTGAGTGGAATTGATCCTGGCATCGAGAGTTGCAGCGTTGTTTTCACACTAATTATCCTGGGCTGAATGGACAGCCGGGGCATCCATCAGCAAGGACGCCATGGTCCCTCTTGAGGTGGAGAGCTATTAAAAATACAACAACTCCATCCCGACGAGAGGTTCGTTGTAATAATGCACCATTTCTGTTCACACACACACACACACACACACACACACACACACACACACACACACACACACACACACACGAGGTAATTCAAGTGGTTTATGATGACAATAACAATGTACTTCATTTTCAAAGTTTGTAAAGCCTTCAAAAAAAACTGTACAAAAGTGACAGAGCCCCAGAAACAAACACCTCTCATCAGTTTGACTGACGGGCCTTTTCCCCACCGAGCCGTCGGGCGAGTCATGTGACGCGTGGGAGGGTTCTAAGATTTCAACTTGCCGACTCCCGGACGAGGATGAAAAGAGCATGTGTATCATAGACGGCTCCTAAATATTTTATGGATCCGGGCCTTTGTCATCTGTTTTATTTTCCTTCTCCCTCTCTGCCTTTTGGATCAGCGCCAGTGCATAAGATATGGACCTTGGCCTTAATCCACGACGCACAACTCAAACATAAAGTCGCACCAGTGTAGGGTCTTTGGCATGTCGTGAAGCCAATTCCCTAAAGCAGAATTTATATTGTGCTAACGTTCAAAATGCTGCACATACATTTTAAATCATCATTGCTAAAAAGTTTGTGGTTCTGCATCTGAGAACTTAACGGACTCTGTGTGTTAAGGTTAGGGTTAGCTTGTCTTTAGCATTCTCTGTAGGGTTAGGGTTAAGGGGATACGTATAGGAGTAGTTCTTTTCCTAGGTGGCCTTTCGTGGGGTCCTAGACTGGTCTCCGTACACCCAGCATCATGTGAAGTGCAAAATACAGCCTCTCCACGATGAATGACTGACCGTCCGTGGTGAAGAGCCACACCCTCCTCGCGGTAATCCTGTTAACGTTGTCAGGAGACGGCAGAGCAGAACTCGGCGGCTCTAGACGAGTGAACCTCGATAATAAATCCTGCTATTCCTATGGGTAGCGGTAGTCCTAGGTGCATTCGTGGACCGGGGGACATCGTGGCTTTGCAGATGATCAATGCATCCTGATGATGGAAAGGCACAGAATCTCCAGTTAGCAGAGAACCATAGAACTGCATGTGGAGTAGCGCCCCAACCTTTAAACAAACATGCGCAACCGAAACTCTATATTGGGGCGTCCTGACGGACGGGCTAAGCAAGGTGAGGAGGTTTAGGGTTAGCTATTGTTGATTTGTCGTTTTACAGAGCAGGACTAAAGTGACATCCTACATTCCATCATCCATGAGCCAAACCACTTATCCTGTTCAGGGTTGCGGGGACGCTGGAGCCTAGCCCAGCAGGCATTGGGTGGCAGGCGGGGAGACACCCTGGACAGGCTGCCAGTCCATCACAGAGCCGACACACACACACACATTCACACCTAGGGACAATTTAGTACGGCCGATTCACCTGACCTACATGTCTTTGGACTATGGGAGGAAACCGGAGCACCTGGAGGAAACCCACGCAGACACGGGGAGAACATGCAAACTCCACACAGAGGACGACCCGGGACGACCCCCAAGGTTGGACTACCCCGGGGCTCGAAGCCAGAACCTTCTTGCTGTGAGGCGACCACGCTAACCACTGCGCCCCTAACATCGTACATTAAGTACCATAACTGCATTGGATATGTCCCATCAATACATTTGTGACAGCGATCAGTAATCATCCCTTTTTATTAAATATCAACTACCACCGCCGTTCTGCTGTGTCACGTCTTGTGGCCACCTCAGATTGTTCTCTGCACAAGGACATTTTTGACAATTTTAACTTTTGAAAGCTCAAATCAACAGGTAAGATCAATATGATCAATTCTGGAAACTCTGGCTTGTTTCAGTTGGAAATAGATACCCTTTCCAAACAGGTGGAGAGACAGAGACAGAGAGAGAGTGTGTGTGGTTTGCAAAGCCGCTGGCACACTGTCCAGATGACAAAGTGCTACGAATTAGACAGTGAGAGGACGCAACAGGGAAGACCAATGAGACGGGGCCGACCGAGACCGAGGCTCGGCAAACAGATGGCAGAAGACCCGAGTCACGACTGAAGGAAATCTGTAAGGGCAATTCTATTTCAGGACAATGCCCGCACTGATCTGTCACTACAGATTCCAGGAAAAAGGGACGCCATCGATGAGACATATACCGCCCATCCAGAGCAAAACAGCTACAGCCAAGGTTGGACTCAGAAGCGGTCAGCAGCAGTTTTCTATCGTTTTACCCTGCGGTGGTTTGAAAAGCGCCAGATTGCAACACAACAGACTTGGAACTCAACTCCTTGATTCCACCAACGGAGCTTTGTTGGAAATCAAAGAGATCCCATAAAATACACACAATGAAAACTCCAGGCAGAAAAAAATCATTGTTTACTGTTGCTTTTTAAGCCGAGTCGGGCGATACTGTACGCCAGGTTTGCACGTATGAAGAATTTCAGCTGGTGGGACGCTCTATAAAAGCAGAGGACGTAATGCAACGGTATAAAAATAAACACACCGAAGCGTGACTAGAATATTTAAAATTGAGTAATGACAAATCTAAAGAGCATCTATGTGTGGGAATATATTTTTTAGATGTTTTTTTTACATTTTGAATTACTCTGGCGCAGTGGTTAGCGTGGTCGCCTCACAGCAAGAAGGTCCCGGGTTCGAGCCCCGGGGTAGTCCAACCTAGGGGGTCATCCCGGGTCGTCCTCTGTGTGGAGTTTGCATGGTCTCCCCGTGTCTGTGTGGGTTTCCTCCGGGTGCTCCGGTTTCCTCCCACGGTCACCTCGAGTCACCTGACATGTAGGTCAGGTGACTCGGCTGTACTAAATTGTCCCCTAGGTGTGAATGTGTGTGTGTGTGTGTGTGTGTGTGTGTGTGTGTGTGTGTGTGTGTGTGTGTGTCAGCCCTGTGATGGACTGGCAGCCTGTCCAGGGTGTCCCCCCGCCTGCCATCCAATAAGCCCACTGAGGCAAATTTGTAATTTGTGATCTTGGGCTACACAAATAAAATTGACTTGACTTGACTAAGCGGTTTGGATAAAGGATGGGTGGATACTTTATTGATCCCCGCAGGGCAATTCTTCGTCTGCATTTAAGCCATCCTAGCTGTGTAGCTAGGAGCAGTGGGCAGCTGCCGTGCAGCACCCGGGGACCAACTCCAGTTCGTCTTGCCATGCCTTGCTCAGGGGCACAGACTGGAGTATTAACCCTAACATGCATGTCTTTTTGATGGTGGGGGAAACCGGAGCACCCGGAGAAAACCCACCACAGACGGGGAGAGCATGCAAACTCCACACAGAGGACGACCTGGGATGACCCCCAAGGTTCGAACCCAGGACCTTCTTGCTGTCAGACGACAGCGCTAACCACTGGGCCACCGTGCCGCCCAATATGTTCTAAAATGTTAATATTCACTTATCATGAGTATTAACACTGTCATAGCTGACAAGGGAGTGAAGGGGTTTGGGGAATAAGCGTCATTGTAGAGCGTGCATTATCAAAAAAGTTAACGGTAGAAAATCTGAACAGCAGAAAACCTGACTTAGAGCACAGAAATGTGACCTGAAACTGCCATTTGAAGATCAGTTTTGCAGCGCCTGTGATTTTTTTCTGCGTTTTCAGTTATAAATATGCATGTAATCAAACTTTTATAATCCCCCCAGACGGTAGAACCTGTAAAGAATGCAGCTCCCCAGCACAGAATAACAAGATTTTCAAAGATGGCTGTAAAATCTGCTGCCATTCAGGAGCATATTAGTGTGTTCACCGAGTTTGTTTTTGTTTGGTTTTTTTGGGGGGGGGCGTTGGTGTGTGAGATGATTATCTTAATATTTTTCAGATGGCTGAGCAGTTTATGATTGAATCTTGTAATTGCTAATGTTAAGTGACACCCCATTGCTTTCAAGATGGGATTTAAAGCTTTGTAACAAGCAACAATTTCTCGGAGGCAATTAGACGGGCACCCTTCCCTGAACGGGGGGAGACGGAAAGCCACTCATCAGGGGACCGGCTGATGGAGAGCCAATTTTGGGTGTAACGTTTTTAGAAAAATTATACTGCCGCCTTTATGCATGAGAAAAGGATTTGGACTCGGCAGCCCCCCCTAGAGGAGGACCACCCAACAACCTGCAGATAAGCAAACATGAGAGATGCTAAAATCATCACGCTGGTTGTTGCCAAATCTTTTTGTTATGAGGTGTCGGTCTGTCTATCTATCTGGCTGGCTGTCTGTCTGTCTGTCTCTCTCTCTCGCTATATATATATATAATCATACACATGCAGTCAGGGAAGGCAGAGTAGGCAGTGCCTACCCTGTGATAATTTAATCAATATAACCATACAACAAATTCATAACAACATATCAAAATCTCACTCTAGTTACAACTATGCTGTGTTATAACGTATTTTTAATATTTTTATGTCTTTGTCCTTTTTAAGTCCTTAAACTTCTAAGAGTGAAACACCATATAGCGTATAAGCTCGCCTACTTTTTCAATGGGAAGGGTAGGCTCTGCTTTTTTTTTAGGATTGCCGTTAACGTTGTGAATTTGGCGTTTGTGCATGCGTATTGCGTAGCTTAAGACGAAATCAACAGACGAGAAAAGCCACTTCTTATGGCGGGAGTGCGAACCAATCAGAGCCATCAAGGTGCTAAATTGCTACAATGTCATAGATATTTGTGCTATCAATAAAGCAAGCTAGCTCATTTGAATTTGTGCAGCTTAGCTACACTTCAGCGTGAAATCAGCAATGTCGTTAAGAGTTTTAATAAACTGGATTACCAGCAGGGCGGCATGGTGGCGCAGTGGTTAGCATGGTTGCCTCACAGCGAGAAGGTCCTGGGTTTGAGCCCCAGGGTAGTCCAACCTTGGGGGTTGTCCCAGGTCGTCTCATCCTCTGTGTGGAATTTGCATGTTCTCCCCGTGTCTGCATGGGTTTCCTCCGGGTGCTCCAGTTTCCTCCCACAGTCCAAAGACATGTAGGTCAGGTTAATCAACCGTACTAAATTACCCCTAGGTATGAGTGTGTGTGTGTGTGTGTGTGTGTGTGTGTGTGTGTGTGTGTGTGTGTGTGTGTGTGTGTGTGTGAGTGAGTGTGCGTGTGCGTGTGTTAGGGTTATGGTAATGCCTGGTGTTTATTGGCTTTGACCCCCTGCAGGTCTATCCATTTGGCAATTTCTGTAAGGACCTTGTCGTGCCTCCACCTGTATCGGCCTTCTCCCAGTGCTTTGGGACATCCAGTCAAGATGTGATTCAGGGTGCAAAGGGTTGCTCCACACTGCTTGCACAATGGGTCATCTTCTTTGCCCCAGATCTTTAGATTGTTTGGAGTTGGCAAGAGGTCAGTCACAGCATGCAGGAGGAAGGTCAACTTGCCCTGGTCGGTACCCCAGAGTTCTTTACAGGACAATGATCGTTCGAGTGCCTGGTCCCACTGTCCCTGGCAGTTGAGCCCTACCGCTTTTACACGGTGGTCTTCTTCCGCTGCCTCTCCGACCCTCTGCACCACTAGTTCTCTCTTGCCTTTGGCATTGGCCTTACTCCATGTCTTGGCATTATAGTTTCCAAATCCTGTCCATCCTTGACAGACTACCCCAACGATCTCCTGATGTTTCCAGTACACTTCTGCTTCCCTCACTGCTTCCTGAGGCTTTCACTTCCTGCCACACTTAATGGTCTTGTTAGCGTGTCTGACTTTGTCATCCTCAAACAGTAGTAGTGTACTGACTGCTCTTGCCTTGATGGCTTTCAATTCTTCTACCACTGAAGCGGTAGAAGACTGTCGGAACTGCCAGTCTGCATGGGCTAGCAGTTAGCTTAGCCTGCCCCGCTTCTGCACCCTGTCAGATCGCCCTCGGAGCATCTCCAGGCAGGGCTGTGGTCCCTGGGCCCACCAGATGCAGCAGACCAGGCTCCCCCAGCCGATCCAACGCCAGCTCTCCCAGCCAGACACCTTCGACACACCTCACCACACTCCACACGACGACACCAAAAACACAGTCAAGGCTAGGCAAGGCCGCCACCAGACCGCTCTCCGTGTTATCAGAAATGCTGGTCTGCATGGGCTAGCAGTTAGCTTAGCCTGTCCCGCTAGCTCCCTCTCACCTCACTCTTTTTCAGGTGGTGTGTGTTTTATAAGGCACACACCACCAAAAAAAAGGTGAGAGGGAGATTGTTTATATATATATATATATATATATATATATATATATATATATAATAGTTATATATAAAATAAAATCTCCCTTTTTCGAGTGGTGTGTGTCTTCCCTAAGGTCAGGTCTTCTACCAGAGGCCTGGGAATTTTAGGCTTCTGTGCAGTATCTTGGCTGTCCCTAGGGCTGTGCTCTTCTGGACAGAGACCTCAGATGTTGTTCCTGGAATCTGCTGGAGCCACTCTCCCAGTTTGGGGGTCACAGCCCCTAGTGCTCCTATTACCATTGGGACTACTGTGGATTTCACCTTCCACATCTGATCTAGTTCTTACCTCAGCCCTTGGTATTTCTCTAGCTTCTCATGCACTTTCTCCCTGATGCTGCCATCGCTCGGGATTGCTACATCGATCACTACTGCTGTTTTCTGTTCTGTGTCGACCACCGCAATGTATGGTTGGTTAGCCAGCACCTGCTTGTCAGTCTGGAACTTGGAAGTCCCACAGGATCTTAGCTCTGCCATTCTCAACCACCTTTGGCGGTGTCTCCCATTTGGACTTGGGGACTTCCAGTCTATTCAATACGAATATCCCAGCCACTTGGTTATGCCTTTCAGTGTACACTTTCCCAGCTAGCATTTTACACCATGCTACTAAGTGCTGGACTTTCTCAGGGGCGTCTTTGCACAGCCTGCATCTCGGGTCTTGTCTGGTGTGGTCTAGTGTTGTTTTCCACAGCCGCATTGGGTTCTTGATGAAAGCTATTAGTGTCCTGTTGGCTTTTTATAGTGCTAAGCACTCCAGTAACCATGTGTGGGTCATTGAATCATAGGCTTTCTTGTTGTCAATCCAGGCTGTGCTCAGGTTGGTCTGTCTGGTCTTAGAGTCTTGGGTGACTGGTCTATCAACCAGTAGCTGATGCTTTGACTATCTGGTGTTGTTCCCAATACGTTTCTGAGTTCCGCTCATGTATTGACTCATGTACCCATTCAGCTGAGCTGCTATGATGCCTGACAGGCTCTTCCATGTTGTGGAGAGGCAGGTTATCGGCCGGTAATTTGAAGGTGTTGTACCCTTGTGGGGATCTTTCATGGTCAGTTTTGTTCTCCCCTATGTTAGCCAATCAGGGTGAGACTCTGATGTTAGCAGCTGGTTCATCTGTGTCGCCGGGCGTTCATGGAGTGCTGTTAGCTTCTTCAACCAGTAGGCATAAATCATGACAGGGCCTGGTGCAGTCCAGCTGTTCATGTTTGAGACATCGTTGAGATGTCGGTCACTGTGATCATAACTGGTTCTTGCTCAGGGATATTGCTGTGGTCTGCTCTTAGGCCCACCAGCCACTGGGCATTAGTGTTGTATGATGCCTCCTTTTCCCATATATCCTTCCAGTATTGCTCAGTCTCTGCTCTGGGTGGGTCTGATGTTTTTCCCTTGTTACTCTGCAGCTGGGAGTACACTTTGGGTGGTTCTTTGAGGAACAGTCTATTTACTCTTTTGGCTTCTACTCCTCTAGTGTATCTCTTCAGCCTGGTGGCCAGATCTGTGAGCCTTTGTTTGGCAGTTTCTAGGGCCTCACTTATGGACAACTTGCTGTATTTCTTCAACCAGGGTCTGTCTTTCATCACACTTTTCTGCACCTCTGTTAACTGGCTAACATCTCTTCATGCTGCTTTGATCTTGGCTTCCAGCCTTCTCTTCCATGGTGGGTACTGTTGGTGACCTGTGTTCTTAATCCTGTACCCAGCCATCTCCAAGAGTACAGTTGAAGTTGCATATACAAGCTCACTGGTCTCTGTTATGGTGGCATTTGAGATATTGCCTAAGGTTGTGTTCACATCCGCAGGCAGGCTTTGTGATGGTACTTTGTCACTGAGTCGTGGAAGCCGTGCCCGGGAGTTGACTGTCTTTAATCTGGCCATGATTCTCATTTGAACATCGGCAGCTGCAGATGTCATGGCTGGTAGGATTGTTTCAGCTCATTGAGGTCTGTCCTCATGTAGCTCCTGCGTACTGAGCGGCCATTCGGGGTGCTGAACTGTATAGTCATCGTGTTGGAGCCTCTCCATCTCAAGTCGTGACAGTAGCTTCCTTCTATTGATGTTTGAGCATTGAACCACTAGCTGCTTCTGAGTCAGTGTGGAAGTAGGTCTCCTACTGGTCCACAGTTCCCACATTCACTTCGTATAGCCCCTTTCCAGGGGTCTAGTAGCATTCCGTCAATTCCAGGTTCTCAGCCCTTGTCCATGCATGTCTTGTTCCAGTTGCCCATTTCTCATCAGGTTGCCCTGGTTCCCCAACAGCTGACACGGACCTTGTTAACCCCAGCCAAATCCGAGCAGGAATGACTCTGTTCATGTTACTCTAACTCAAATCTGAGGTAGCTAGCTTGTATAGCATTAGTAGTGTAAGTTACGGACTCTTACTGGATGCTTGTCCCAATTGGGGTTTGAACCCCCAATGTCTGGCATGGAAAGCCAACATTCCTGGCACTTTCGTGCACAAATTGGGTGGCACAAAAGACACACAAAAGACTGCTTAGCGTGATGTTTATGGAGTGTTATCCTAACAAGATAGATAGATAGATAGATAGATAGATAGATAGATAGATAGATAGATAGATATAGTTAGTGTTTGAAATCAGGATTTTTTTTCCAAATGACATATTGACATCAGTAGAAGAAATAAAGTGAATGTTTTTCTGTAGCAGAGTACAGTCAGTCTTTACAGAACATGGAGTGACGCACAGGTAGTGTTCACACGTTTTCCCAGTATCCTCTCTGACCTCCATCATATATGCTCTAAAGCTTGGCCCCTGAGGAAAGCCTGACAAGAAGATTCAGTCTTCACCCTGTTGCCATTGGGACTACAAAATGCTTGCTGCAGGCCAGTGATTCATAGCCAGGCTACTTTGGCCAAGGAGCCTAAATCAATTTTAAAAACCACCACTGCCACAAATCCAGAAATCCTAGACCGGAGGGTTATCCAGCACAAGTTAAGAAGCCAGTTTCTGCTGGGAGGAAAGAGTCCCTGTGGGAGCAAGAAGAGGAAAAAAGAAAAAGAAAGAAAGATGAAGAGGGAAAAAAATACACAAGCTTCTTCAAAAAGCTTCCTTGCACTTGGACCGTATAAAGTAGGGCTAAGTTAAATCTCTCGCTCTCTCCGCTCTCTCTCTCTCTCTCTCCCTGTCTCACTGTCTCGCTCTCTCTTTTGTAGGAGATTGAAAATCACATCTGTATCAAATACCCATTGGGTTTAATGGCGGACCATGTAAGCTGATCGTTTACTTTTATGCACCCTCCTAAAAAAGGTATTCAGAAAAGAAAAAAAAATCTAGAGGTGAGCTGAGGGGTGGGGGGGAGGGGGGCACGGCGAAAAAGAATTCTGTGTTTCCTCTGAATCCCTCGCAGCGGAAGGCAGGAAATGTATTTAGACCGACAGAAAGAAGAAGAAAAAAAGAAGAAGCTCGCGGCTAAAACGTAGCGCTTCAATCCCCCTCCGGAAGAAAGGTGCGAGTAATGTGTTTAATTCCAGTGATTGACATTTCCATGCCCACCCGCCGACCGTCCTCCTCCTCATCCCTCGTCACCCTCTGTATTATGAATGAGCTCAGCTGCGGGGAGGACAAAGCAAGGTAAAAAGGGGGCTTATCATGAATTCAGCCATGCACATCGCCAGGAGCAGCAAGGTGGTGGTGGTGGAGGTGGAGGCGGGGGTCAGTATAACGGACACGTCCTTCATTTCGGGAGCGTGCACCTGCATGCCGCCGAACCTCTTATCCTTTGAAAGCCGAGGTTAGCCAGAACGGGAGCGATGGACCCGCCTGATAGACACGGAGGAAGACGTGTTGCCCTGCGGTCGTCGGCGGTGGTTTTCTGCAGAAGCAGGGTGCGGGCGGCGCGCGGGAGACGGCTCATACAGCTTTCCGTACTTTGCATTCGCTCGTAATGACCTCATTTTCCAAGCCACTCAATATTTCATAAGAGTAGTAAAGGAAGTGTGTACTATCCTGCCTGCGGAAGTGGGTGAGCGCTCATTTACATAAACGCCAGTCCCGGTGATTAATGCCCCACAGCTCCTCTCCGAGACTCCTCTTCTTCTTCTTCTCTCGGCTCGTCCCCTCTTTTTCAGGGGTCGCCACAGCGGATTAAACAGTTTCCGTCAGTACCCTGTGAGGGCACAGCCCTAAACCTAACCCTCGACAGATCCGGTGTGGTCTCGTCAATCCGCATCCCGATCCAGCTCCTCTCCGAGACTATTAAGCGATAAATACACACGTGCACATGAACAGGACACGTGATGAAGACGCTGGATGGTTGTTTCTGCTTGAAGATCCAGACTGTGAAGGGGGTCTTGGATGCACACGATGCACATGCAGGGCACGAGCAACAGAAAGAGACGACTGAAGTTCTGCACGGCGGTTTTCGAAACCCCCCCTGCAGAAGTCGGCAACACCGACGAGGGTTTTTCACGTACACACGCGGAGCGTTGCCAATACAAACTCTCCAAATGGAAAGTGCGACTGGATGGATGCTAAACGGGCCCGCGGTGATGTTCTAAAGCTATTACAACACGCACAGACACACACACACACACATTCTGGAGGTGTGCGTCGTGGGAGTGTGTATCATCACATGTAGAGTGCGTACTCTGGAAGGGGCCGTCGGTCTCGTATCGCTCCTGCACACACGCTTCCCGCTGGCCGAGCATCACACGGCACATTCCCCCGTGCGGCGGGCCTCGGGGCTTCCTGTTGGCCTGTTCCTCCTAGTGACGGACTCTGGCCTTTATCAAGGACCCCCACCCCACCCCCACCCCCCACCCCCCCGTACGCAGGCTCCTCACCACGCGCCGCCGCGGGACAGGCAGCCGCTCCCGGCGTCGGTCCGCGAGCCTCCCACACGTTCCAGCTGGTGCAGGGAGGAAAGCAGGGTGTGTCGCCTTGACAACGCCATATGTTCATGGTGTCACTCCAGATAGGTCGTCTATCCCTGCGATGATGCCGTGTTTGTGTGTAATGACATGTGTGTTACAACTACCTAGTCCTTTACTGGCCCGTACGGGTCACCTTTTAGCAGCATGTTAGCTCTGTGTGTGTGTGTGTGTGTGTGTGTGTGTGTTGCAGCTATCAAATATAGGCCTATACCAGCCTGCATGGGTGACATGCAAGTGTGTGTGTGTGTGTGTGTGTGTGTGTGTGTGTGTGTGTGTGTGTTGCAGCTATCAAATATAGGCCTATACCAGCCTGCATGGGTGACATGCAAGTGTGTGTGTGTGTGTGTGTGTGTGTGTGTGTGTGTGTGTGTGTGTGTTGCAGCTATCAAATATAGGCCTATACCAGCCTGCATGGGTGACATGCAAGTGTGTGTGTGTGTGTGTGTGTGTGTGTGTGTGTGTGTGTGTGTGTGTGAGTCACGGGGCTGTCTGACACCTCACTGACGTGGATGAGAAGCCGTCATGCCGGGTGGTGTGCGAGGCTGCTCCCGTCCTGTCTCGACTGACCTCCGAGCTTCATGTGCCCGCTGACTTTAGTCCCATGAGCAGAGGAGACGTCTCGGCTTTTAGGCTGTCATGTCCCATCAGCAGACGCTGGACCGGACAGGATGGGTGAAGTATTGCAGACGCACTTCTTTAGGTACGTGCCGACAACTTGCGGGATCGGGCTGACTCGCAGCGGCGGCGGGGCGGTGGTTTTTCAGGAGTCGGATGACCTCGCGTGTTTTTACAGTCCACACAGACTGCAGAGGACAGCAGAGAGACGCCGATAACACAACCGATGTCACGTCCGCACAACACTGATCATTAAAAACAGAGCTGTGTGACGTGGTGGGCAGAGTAGTTCAAACGCTGGAGCAGGGGACGACGGCGTGCCACATCCTCTCCTTTTCTTTTCCCCCCCGTGTTGCCTCACTTGCCCTCCGCCAGCAGTCCTCGGACTATCAGTGAGGAAGGATGAAGCTGTGAAGATGAAGATGGGGGACGTCGGTGGAAAGATAACGGAGGTGTTATGCAGCAGCTGCTGTGACCTTCAGCTAGCACATTTACTGAGACCACGAACCACAGCCAGTCTGCTGACACCGTGAGAGATGTGTGTGTGTGTGTGTGTGTGTGTGTGTGTTATAGGGGATGACTGGCCTCATTACTGAAGTAAAATGATGATGACGATGGTAGCTAATATTATTCTATTCTCTTTCCATGTCCATGATACCTGTATCATGGACATACCATACCATACAGGTATCATGATGTCCATGATACCTGTATGGGAGTGGCGTTTGTGTTGTGTTTTTATATCAGAATCAGAAACACTTTGTCGTTTCATTTCACGCACTTGCGCACTTAATATCAACATAAATCGCTGTCCAGGAGAGCGAACGCCAGCCAGGATGACTGTCGGAGCTGCCGGGTCTGCATGGGCTACCAGTTAGCTTAGCCTGCCCCGCTCCTGCACCGCCTTTGGTGTTACCGCTTCGGGCTCAGCTTCGGCCAGGGCCTGGTCCCTCGGCCCACAGGATGCAGCAAACCAGGCTCCCTCAGCTGATCCAGCGCCAGCTCTCCCAGCCAGACACCTTCGACACACCTCCCCGCACTCCACACGACGACACTGAAAACACAGTCAAGGCTAGGCGAGGCCACCGCCAGACCACCCTCGGTGTTCTCGGAACTGCCGGTCTGCATGGGCTAGCAGTTAGCTTAGCCTGCCCCGCTTCCGCATCCTGTGGCAGGGCCGTAGTCCCTGGGCCCACAGGACGCAGCAGACCAAGCTCTCCCAGATGATCCAGCGCCAGCTGTCCCAGCTATCAAATGAAGACAAACTTGATGCAGATGTGGACAAGGACACTGCATGGACGGTACTGCGTGAGGCCATCACAAACGTGGATTTGCGCCACCATTTCCCCACACCGAAAACGCTTATACGTGTGTGTGTGTGTGTGTGTGTGTGTGTGTGTGTGTGTGTGGTGATCGTATGTGGGCAGAGGTACATAGGTGAGTGTCAATTCAATTTTATTTGTATAGCTAACAAATACAAATTTGGCTCAGGGGGCTTTACAGCAACACAACATCCTGTCCTTAGACCCTCGCATCAGATAAGGAACAACTCCGTAAAAAAAAAAATTTTAACGGGGAGAAAAAATAGGAAGAAACCTCGGGGAGAACAACAGAGGAGGGGTCTCTCTCCCATGACGCACAACGTGCAATGGATGTTGTGTTTACAAAATTTACACAATACAACACTGACAGAGGTTCAGAATCAGCATCATGTTTATTGGCCATGTAGGTTTGCACCGACATGGAATGTGACTCCAGTTTCATGGCTTTCTGTGTACTTAACATAGAATAACAACACTACAACACAACAATCTTCAGATATATACACAAGGAGTGATTATAGAGGTGAAATAAGAGGTGATAAGGTGCAATGGTGCAGAGAATATATCAGAGATGCTGAAATAGATGTTAGCAGGTTACTTACACACATGCCTGAGGTAGATGGGCATGACAGAGTGTACCAGTATACGTACAATGTACAGTACAGTATATACAACATGGTTGGATTTATTTGACAATGTTAAGCGGTCAATTGAATGACAGCCCACTTAAAGAAACTTCTTTATCTGGATGTTTTGGAGTACATTGCGCTCTAGCGCCTACCACAGGGGAGGAGTTGGAACAGGTTGTTACCAGGGTGTGATGGGTCTGCAGTGATGTTGCTGTCCGTTTCCTGACTCTGGAGATATACAAGTCCTGAATGGAGGGAAGGTAGAAACCAATGATTTTCTCTGCAGACTTAACAGTCCGTTGTCGTCTGTCCCTGCCCTGTTTGGTGGCTGATCCAAACCAGACAGTGATGGATGTGCAGAGAACAGACTGGATTATTGTGGTGTAGAATTGAATCAGTAGTTCCTGAGGCAGGTTGAACTTCCTGAGCTGGCAGAGAAAGTACATCCTCTGCTGGGCCTTTTTGATGATTGTGTTTATGTTGGATGCCCTCCTTAGGTCCTGACAGATTGTGGAACCCAGAAGTCTGTAGGTTTTCACCGTAGACACCGTTCTGTTGAGTAAGGGGGGGCAGTGTTGGGGGGCTCCTCCTGAATTCCACTGTCATCTCCACCGTTTTGAGCGTGTTCAGCTCCAGGTTGTTATGGCTACACCAGAGGGTCAGCTGATCAACCTCCCATCTTTAAGCAGACTCGTCACCATCCCCAGTAAGGCCAATGGTGGTTGTGTCGTCCGCAAACTTGAGGAGTTTAACAGACGGGTCACCTGATGTGGAGTCATTTGCGTAGACGGAGAAGAGTAGAGGGGAGAGCACACATCCCTGGAGGGTGCCAGTTCTGATTGTCTGGGTGCTGGATGTGATTTTCCCCAGCCTCACCAGCTGCCTCCTTCCTGTCTGTCAGGAAGTTTTTAATCCACTGGCAGATGGGGGCTGCTACAGTGAGCTGGGTGAGTTTGGAGTGGGGGATAACAGAATTATAATGGAATTATAAGATGTATGAAGAATATGAGGAGGAGGATGCCAAGCAGTGTCCAGATGCCACTGGAACAGTCCAGGACCTGAGCTACGTGACCATCATCACCATGGAGACCTGGGAGGAGGACAGACCACATGTACAAAGGGGAGACTCACATCACACCATTAACATACTCAGGAGAAGAGAAAGGAGAAGACATCACTCAGAGAGCAGAGAACAGTTTGCAATAGTCAGTAACGTATACGCTATAATGTCGTCGGCAAAACAGTGCTCGGTAAATTCATTGAGACAGAAACCGACCTGCCAAGGCATCCGGGTAGTGTAGTGGTGTACTCCGTTACCCACCAACACGGGGATCGCCAGTTCAAATCCCCGTGTTACCACCGGCTTGGTTGGGCGTACTTACAGACACAATTGGCTGTGTCTGCGGGTGGGAAGCCAGATATGGGTATGTGTCCTGGTCGCTGCACTAGTGCCTCCTCTGGTCGGTCAGGGCGCCTGATCCGGGGGCGAGGGGGAATAACGTGGTCTGCCCACACGCTATATCCCCCTGGTGAAACTCCTCACTTGTCAGGTGAAAAGAACCGGCTAGCGACTCCACGTGTATGGAGGAGGCACGTGGTAGTCTGCAGCCCTCCCCGGATCGGCAGAGGGGGTGGAGCAGCGACCGGGATGGCTCAGAAGAGTGGGGTAATTGGCCAAGTACAATTGGGGAGAAAAAGGGGGACCCCCCCCCAAAAAAACGACCCGCCATGCAGTCCAGGTTGTAAAGCACTCAACTTAAAGGTAACTAATTGTAGGTTAAGGTAAAAAGATGAGTTTTAAGTGTGGATTTAAAGGACTCAACAGACTCTGACTGTCTGACGGCAGCAGGCAGGTTATTCCACAAGAACGGGGCCCGATAGGAAAAGGCCCTGCCACCAGCTGACCTCTTTTTAACTTGGGGTACACACAGGAGCCCTGTACCTTGAGAGCGGAGAGCTGGAGATGGACTGTACGGTTTAAGGAGATCAGACAGGTGAGATGGGGCTAGCCCATTTAGGATTTGATAAGTCAGCAGAAGCAGCTTGAAGTCTGATCTAACATGGACAGGAAGCCAATGAAGGGAGGCAAGACTTGGTGTAATGTGGTCAAATGTTCTAGATTTAGTCAGGACTCTAGCTGCAGCATTCTGAACCATGTGAAGACTTTCAGTACCAGCATGTGGCAGACCTGGAAACACAACATGGCAGTGATCAAGTCTGGATGAGACAAATCATGTATTAGAGTCTCTGCCTCAGCCACGGACAGGAAAGACCGAATCTTAGCTGTGTTACGTAAGTGGAAAAGGCCGTCTTGGTGATTTCTTTAACGTGCTTATCACAGTAAAGGCGGGGATCAAACCTAACACCAAGATGCCGCCACACTGTGTGAAACCAGAGTTGTGGATTGTTATGGTTACTGGATCAACTCGGGGTCTGTGTCCAGCAGGGCCAACGTCCAGCGGTGTGGACCGGCACACGAAGAACACGTGTTCTCCATGTAGTCCTACCTCCGTGCCCATACAGCGGTTCACCGGTGCTTCTGTAGTGCTCATCCACAGGAGGCGGCTCGGATGTATGTTCAGATTAGTGTTAAAGTTCATATCTATCTGAAGTGCAACTTCATAAATACCCCTTCACATGAACCGCCCCTGGCCAGCCGCCTGACGGAGATGACTCTGTCACAGCAAATGCCTTTATGTGGAGACAGTGTGTGTGTGAGAGGGAGAGAGACAGAGAGAGAGAGAGAGAGACGGAGAGAGAGACGGAGAGAGAGAGATGTGGGGGGGGGGTGAAACAACAGAATTGTAGTTACTGTACTCATGAGGGAAGTGGTGCAGAGCCAACAGAAAGAATTCCCCTCAATAAGACAACCAATGTACAAGCAAGCTGACCTTGTGGCTTCTGCTGAACAGGAATGTACTCAAACATGAGAGAGAGAGAGACAAGAGAGACAGACAGAGAGACGAGAGAGACACAGAGAGAGACGAGAGAGACAAGAGAGAGACAGACAGAGAGAGAGACGAGATACAGACAGAGAGAGAGAGAGACAGACAAGAGAGACAGACAGACAGACAGAGAGAGAGACGAGAGGGACAAGAGAGACAGACAGACAGACAAGAGAGTTAGACAGAGAGAGAGAGAGACAGAGAGAGGAAGCAAGAGATCAGCAAAACAACACAAGACAGTTGCGCAGCATTTAGTTATCCCAGGACATCTAGCTAACAGTGTGTTATTGTTGTGTAGCTGTGTGTTGTTCTGATCGCACATTGTGTTTGAATTATTCATATCGTCACATTTTACCCCATTCAGTGATACAATGTACTTTATTAATACTGTACACAACTACTGTCATGCTGAACTGAACTGACAGGAAGAGAGAGGGGGGTGTGAGGGGGGAGAGTGAGGGGGGAGAGTGAGGGGGGGTGAGAGAGGGGGGTGAGAGAGGAAATGCTTCACGAATCTGCGTGTCATCCTTGTGCCAGGGGCCATGCTAATCTTCTGTATCGTTCCAACTTTACTATGCGTTGCCGAAGCAATACAAAGGAGAGAGGGAGTGAGGGAGAGAGAGGAGGAGAGTGTGAGAGGGTGAGGGAGAGAGTGAGAGAGAGAAGGAGAGTGTGAGAGAGGGGGAGAGACAGAGTGAGCAAGGGGGAGAGAGGAGAGAGAGAAGGAGGGAGCCAGGGAGAGAGAGGAGCGTGTGAGAGGGTGAGGGAGAGAGGGGGAAAGTGTGAGAGAGGGGGAGAGATGGAGTGAGAGAGTGAGCAAGGGGGAGGGGGAGGGGGTGAGCAAAGGAGAGAGAAGAAGAGAGGGTGAGAGATGGGGGGAGAGAGAGGGAGCCAGGGAGAGAGAGAAGGAGAGTGTGAGAGAGACAGAGTGAGAGAGTGAGCAAAGGAGAGAGAAGGAGAGAGAGAGGGGGAGAGTGAGTGAGAGAGGGCGAGAGATGGGGAGAGAGAGAGAGAGAGAGAGAGAGAGAGCGACAGGACGAACTAGGAGTAAAGGCACACACACAGAATCGCCTTCCAATGGATACACAAATACACACCCTCCTCGCTCTCTCTCTCTCTCGCTCGCTCTTTCGCCCTCTCTCTCTCTCTCTCTCTCTCCACCCTCCCTTTCTGTCTCTCACTCGCTCACCCACTTCCTCAGTTGGTATCTCTTCATCTCTCTCTCCCTCTCTCAGACTCTCACTCCGCTCGCTCAGATGCACAGCGCAAAGGACTTGCTGGAAGAGAGCGCCCGTCTTTTCCTCTTTGGTGTTTCTCTCCCTCCCTCTCTCCCTCTCCCTCTCTCTCTCTCTCTCTCTCTCTCCCCCCTCTCCCTCGTGAGCTGTTGATCCCAGCCTGCTCCACAGGAACGAGCGCGGTCTGTTTTTATGGAGATGCAACAAGAAAAGAGGAGTAATCTAGGGAAGGAGCAACAAGGGTGTGATTGACTGAAGAGGAGTGACTGCCCCCCCCTCTCTCTCTCTTTATCTACTACTCTCTCTCTCTCTCTCCCCCCTCTCTCTCTCTCTCTCGCTCGCGCTCCTGCAGGGTTAAACAAGGTGGGTGAAGGAGAATGTGCGGTGTGTGATGACTGGTTTGTTTCTCTTGTGTTGTTGTGCTGTCTCTTCCCTCCCTGTCATGTGCAGCGAGGGATGTGCTCTGCAGCGAGGCACCTCGTCCTTCCTCCCTCCCTCCCTCCCTCCCTCCCTCCTCTTTATTTAGTTGCATGCAGTTGCGGAGCAAACTGAAAGCTTTATTGGCGAGGTAGTTCCTCCGCTCCGATTTCTCCAATTATGGTCTTCTGATTTCTTTTTCTCCTTCCAAAAAAAGAGAAAGTGCTTTAATTTGAGAGGTAGTCGGGTCGTGTTGGCAGACCGGCGGGTGGCGGGCTGTGTGTTTGTGTGCGTAAGTTTGACTCTGTCTCCAGCCTGACGTGCTTTCTCCGTTGTTGTTATTGTGCAGATGCTGGTGCTAAAATGAGTATGTGTATTGCTGCAGATCTGACCCAAGACTAGAAAAGCCGTGAGTAACGCGTCATAGCTGACAGCGAAGCGGCGTGACCTCCTGTGTTTTGCTCGGTAATGGTGGGGAAATGATTCTGTCTCCACCAACTTGCCCACTGACTCCAAACTAATGATGCAAGTCTGCAGTGGTCAGTCGGAGGGACGGGCCGGTACTCGGTATCGGTCGGTTATCGCAAGATCTGAGTCGGTATCAACAACGTGAAAGTGATGCCGGCGTGGTGTGAAAGTGATACCGGCGTGGTGTGAAAGTGATACCGGCGTGGTCTGAAAGTGATACCGGCGTGGTCTGAAAGTGATACCGGCGTGGTGTGAAAGTGATACCGGCGTGGTGTGAAAGTGATACCGGCGTGGTGTGAAAGTGATACCGGCGTGGTGTGAAAGTGATACCGGCGTGGTCTGAAAGTGATACCGGCGTGGTGTGAAAGTGATACCGGCGTGGCGTGAGAGTGATACCGGCGCGGTGTGAAAGTGATGCCAGCGCGGTGTGAAAGTGATGCCAGCGCGGTGTGAAAGTGATGCCGGCGTGGTCTGAAAGTGATACCGGCGTGGTGTGAAAGTGATACCGGCGTGGTGTGAAAGTGATACCGGCGTGGTGTGAAAGTGATACCGGCGTGGTGTGAAAGTGATGCCGGTGTGGTGTGAAAGTGATACCGGTGCGGTGTGAAAGACATACCGGCGTGGTGTGAAAGTGATGCCGGCGCGGTGTGAAAGTGATGCCGGCGTGGTCTGAAAGTGATACCGGCGTGGTGTGAAAGTGATACCGGCGCGGTGTTGCTGTACGACGCTCAGGTGGAGTCGTTCCACCGACACAGCAGCCGCTCCTGTCCGCCTTATCTCCCCCCAGAAGGCAATTAAATAAAGCCGGACTGGCGGCCGACTCCGCCGGTAACTTGGAAACGGGTAGGGATGGGAGAGATGCACGGTGGCACATGAGAGGATTTGTAAAGGAGGAGGAGGAGGAGGAAGAGGAGGATATTCCCTTTTGTTCATTCACATATAGGGACGCTCCTCTCCGAAGCATCATTAGGATCCGGTCGCTGGTCTGCGTGCCAGGGTGAAGTCTGGCTGGTGGGGCTTCAGTTGCCGGTTTCTGCTTAAGACTGTTTAAAATGTCGTGTCTGCAAGAGGCGGTCTGTATATAAACACCAGGGGTGGGTCTGTGTGTGTGTGTGTGTGTGTGTGTGTGTGTGTGTGTGTGTGTGTGTGTGTGTGTGTGTGACCATGGATGAGTAGACTCGCTAGCCCTTGGCTAACGGATCGGACCCTTTAGTCGACCCTTTAGCGTCCCGGCTGTGGCGGTTCCCGGCTGCCTCCCCCCCCGAATTTGCTACATTGGTGTCAGAAGTGGGACGGTGAGGCCATCGGAAGCACATGCGCCCGGAAGCGTGAGGGAGCTGATATGCTGAAGCGCCTCCTCGAAGGAGGGGGGGGGGTAGTGTAACGACCATGGATGACTGGACTCGCTAGCCCTTGGCTAACGGGTCGGACCCTATAGTTGACTGGTCGGCGCAGTCGCCCGTGATGCGGGCGACACGGGTTCGCATCCTGGACGCGAACCCGGGTCTCCTGCACCATGAGCGACTGAACTGACCAGTCAACTAAAGGGTCCGACCCGTCAGCCAAGGGCAAGCGAGTCTACTGATCCGTGGTTGTTATATGTATACATATATATATATATATATATATGGGTTATATGGTGTCTCTTCAGGGTTTTTCGGAGGAGACAAGTCCATTAGCTGCAGTCACACACACACACACACACACACACACACACACACACACACACACACACACAGGTGAGAAACTAACCTACACTCAACCTGCTGACTGAGAACACACTGTACCGGAGGACATAGCGCCGTCTCTTTAAGAGCGCCCCTTCTGGATGAACTCCTCTGTGAAATTTGGGGGATGAATGAGCGACCTGTTGCGCAATCCATGCGATGACCGTGCACAGTCTTGGCCCGCTGCGGCGTCGCGCACCACTGGCGCCATTACCTGCACGAGAGGGACCGTCTCCTCGGGACCAATAAAGAGCCGCTCCCCTCGCTGGTCTTCACAGCCCGGTTTAAAAAGGGAAGTGCTTTGTGGCAGTTAATTACGGCTGCAGAGTGTGTGTGTGTTTGTGTGTGTGTGTGTTTGTTTGCAGCCTCTGGCTCCCGGTGACGCGGGCGGAGGTGATCTGATGAATGCCGAGGTTTTCATAGAACTCGCGGCGGGAGGCCAGTTTGATTAAGAGTGCATTAAGTGGGAGGGGGGGGGGGAGACGAAGGGGAGGGGGGGCTCGGCTGCAGACCTCATTGTTTTCTCTGTGTAAACACAGGAAGAGGCTCGCACAACGATTACTCGCCACGGTTACGCGTGCTCCGACGCTCAGCTCCGGGCTGGGAGGCGCACGCTGTCTGTCCCGCTCCCCAGCCCCCCGCCAGCCGGGCCTCAGGCTCACAGAGGTGCGGCCCTGTGGCCCGCTGCCCCGCTGTAGAAACCCTGGCATCGACCTTGCGACTTCTGCTGGTTTCTTAGTCTCGGCACCGCGAGTGTGCACACGTGCGTTAAACCCCCCCCCCCCCCCGACCCTTATCGCGGTCGCCTCCGCACGACCGGCCGAGTTCGATGACCGACGGTCAGGACCGGCCTCGGTCGGCAGGTCTCAGACCCGGTGGACCGGGCCCCCGTCTGTCATGCACGCGGATGAATACGCGGCCTCACGGGGACTGCCACGGCGACTCCGATCAGCAGCTTGTTGACACTGGCCCCGCGGCGCGAGTTGTTGACTGTCAGGGAGGGTGTCAATACTGTTTGGCACAAACGCACACACATATGGCACTCACACACACACACAAGCACACACACACACACACACACAAGCACACACACTCAGGCACCTGCCTGCAGGCACGCTTGCACACAGGGATATGCTCATATTGGTACGCTCACATGCACTTTCAGGCACGTGTGTTGCTCACGCACAATTAGCAATTAGGCACAAAGACATACACCACCCCCCACACACACACACAAAGCAAGGCATGTGCACAAATGTGCTCATATGCATGCTCGCGCGCTGAAACCCTGGCGCCAGGGGAGGTAGGGCGGAAGGTAAGGCGGGAGCGGCGTCGTGACCAGTGTGCTGGCAGCAGCTCTCAAGGTGAAAGTGTTGAGTGAGCAGCATTTCAGATTCACAGCAGACGATCAAACCGGCGACTAAAATGCGGCGCGGCGCGCAGCTCCAGACGCAGATGGGATCGGGCGGAGAGCTGGGCTCGGGGCTCGAATCTCCGAACGAGAAATTCAGAGGAGCCGTGCTGAAACGAATACCGCTCGTGTCATATTTTTTTTGGAATTTCCCCCTTTCCCCCCCCAGTTGTATCCGGCCAGTTACCCCACTCCTCAGAGCCGTCCCGGTCGCTGCTCCACCCCCCTCTGCCGATCCGGGGAGGGCTGCAGACTGCCGCATATCTCCTCCCATACCAGCCGCTTCTTTTCACCTGACAGTGAGGCGTTTCACCAGGGGGATGTAGGGCGTGGGAGAATCACCCCACAGCCCCCCCTCCCCCGAACACGACCGACTAGAGGAGGCACTAGTGCAGCGACCAGTACACATACCCACATCCGGCTCCCCATCCGCAGACACAGCCAACTGTGTCTGTAGGAAGAAATGGGAGACATAACAGACGCCGTAGTAGAGGTCGTTGCTATAGGTGTGAGACCCGTGAAGGTGGTCATAATGACAAAGATGGAGCCCGACATGTACAAGACATGTACACATGTAGGCAAAGACCTGTAGGTCAGCTGAATAGGCCGTACTAAATTGTCTCTAGGTGTAAATATGTGTGTGTCGGCCCTGTGATGGCCTGGCGGTCTGTCCAGGGTGTCTGCCCGCCTGCCACCCAATGACTGCTGGGATAGGCTCCAGCATCCCCGCGACCCCAATTGGGATAAGCGGCTTAGATAATGGATGGAAGGGAAGCCGAAGGTAACACGGGGATTCGAACCTGCGATCTCCGTGTTGGTAGGCAACGAAATAGACCGCCATGCCAGCCGGACGCCCCAGTTGACGTTTTCTGACTGGATGTCATCATTTATTATCAGGCACCAGCTGTGTTGTGCACCAGTCCCAAAGTGAATACTGCCCAAGCAGTATACTGCAAGTTCACAGGTTAATATCTTAGTGGCAGTAGACTGCAAGTTCCTAGGTTAATATCTTAGTGGCAGTAGACTGCAAGTTCCTAGGTTAATATCTTAGTAGCAGTATATTGCAAGTTCCTAGGTTAATATCTTAGTAGCAGTATGCTGCAAGTTCCTAGGTTAATATCTTAGTAGCAGTAGACTGCAAGTTCCTAGGTTAATATCTTAGTGGCAGTATGCTGCAAGTTCATAGGTTAATATCTTAGTGGCGGTATACTGCAAGTTCCTAGGTTAATATCTTAGTAGCGGTATACTGCAAGTTCCTAGGTTAATATCTTAGTAGCAGTATGCTGCAAGTTCCTAGGTTAATATCTTAGTAGCAGTATACTGCAAGTTCCTAGGTTAATATCTTAGTAGCAGTATACTGCAAGTTCGTAGGTTAATATGTTAGTAGCAGTATACCGCAAGTTCGTAGGTTAATATGTTAGTAGCAGTATACCGCCAGTTCCTAGGTTAATATCTTAATGGCAATATACTGCAAGTTCGTAGGTTAATATCTTAGTAGCAGTATACTGCAAGTTCATAGGTTAATATCTTAGTAGCGGTATACTGCAAGTTCCTAGGTTAATATCTTAGTAGCGGTATACTGCAAGTTCCTAGGTTAATATCTTAGTAGCAGTATACTGCAAGTTCCTAGGTTAATATCTTAGTAGCAGTATACTGCAAGTTCCTAGGTTAATATCTTAGTAGCGGTATACCGCAAGTT
The DNA here is from genome assembly GCF_029633865.1 of Lampris incognitus. Classification (NCBI taxonomy): domain Eukaryota; kingdom Metazoa; phylum Chordata; class Actinopteri; order Lampriformes; family Lampridae; genus Lampris; species Lampris incognitus. Next base: position 6,656,098 of record NC_079216.1, on the reverse strand, counting down.
CCTAGGTTAATATCTTAGAAGCAGTATACTGCAAGTTCGTAGGTTATATCTTAATGGCAATATACTGCAAGTTCGTAGGTTAATATCTTAGTAGCAGTATACTGCAAGTTCCTAGGTTAATATCTTAGTAGCAGTATGTTGCAAGTTCCTAGGTTAATATCTTAGTAGCAGTATGTTGCAAGTTCCTAGGTTAATATCTTAGTAGCAGTATGCTGCAAGTTCCTAGGTTAATATCTTAGTAGGGTAACAACCAGCCGTCAGAATCAGTAAAGGTCACGAGAAAATGTCTCTCTGAAATGTTGGGAGTTCTGCAGAAACCGGGGAATCCAAGGAGTCTGGAGAGGCTGCGTGCCAATCACACGTCAGTCACGGTCAGTAATACTACGACTAATGCTACAGCTTCCAACCGCACGTCAGTCACGGTCAGTAATACTACGACTAATGGTACAGCTTCCAACCGCACGTCAGTCATACAGGAATAGTACAGTTCCCTTTCAGGGCTGGAATTTCACCCCTGGAAATTCCTCCTCTACTTTTAGCTCTGGTGTAACTATTAGCTTTTTCCACATTCTTCCGGTCGACTGCAAACTCAAATAACGCTGACTTCACCAAACGCGGTACCAAGTGCGGACAGGATACCTCCCGGTTCCCCAACAACAACGCGTCGATATTAAAGTATATCTGCTTAGTAAAACATGAGGCTGCACAAACTGCAAACATGGCTGCCAGGCCGCGCCGTTGTCAGATCCGGCAGATAAACGGAGGCGGTGCAGCGTGGTTCCTCACCGTGGTTTGTACCCATCAAGCTCCTCGTTTTCCAACTTGTGGTGCAGAAAACTGCGTTCATTTGGTTTGTCTGCCGTGTCGTCATGACAGCCGTCTCTGCAGCGCTCGCAAGGAGTTCCCCCCGCCTGGGGCTGGGCTGCGTGTGTGCGTGTGTCTGTGTCGATGTGTGTGTGTGTGTCTGTGTGTGTGTGTGTGTGTGTGTGTGTTTGCTGTGATATGCATCATTCATGCATCATTTGTTTTCGTTGGCACACGCATGTGGATGAGCACACTAATTTGTGTGTTTGCGTATGTGTGTGGAAGTGCTTTGTGTGTTTTGTTCATCATCGCCATTGTGAGTCTGAGTGTCGGTGTTGAGTGTGTGTGTGTGTGTGTGTGTGTGGGGCAGCGCCTGACAGAAGCAGCCTGCTCCACGCTCCTCCGCCGTGCGTCCTGATGAGAAGCTGACGTTCTCTTTGATGCTGCTCCATCAGATCAGCTGAACAGATGATCATCTCACACACGCCGCGAGGAGAGAAGCAGGCGCTCAGCATCCACCCATCAGCCGTAACCTCTCTCTCTCCCTCTTTCTGTTTCTCCACACCTCACCTCCCTCCTCCTTTCTCTCTCCTCTCTTTTTCTTATTTCTCTCTCATCCTCTCTCTTGCGTTACCACGCATCCTTCACCTTCTCTTCCTCCAGCCATCTTTCACTTTCTCCTCCTCTCAGCCCCTCCCTTCTCTCTCCATCTTTCTCTCTCTCTCTCTGCTTCCCCTTCTCTCACTTCTTACTCTCGCCTCCATTCTCTCCTTCCCTCTTTCTCTTACCACTCCTTTCACTACTATCTCTCTCTCTTCCCTCACTTCCCTCCTCCCTTGTCTCTCCTCTCTCATTTTTTCACTCATCCTCTTTTTCTGTCTCGTTTCCACTCCTCTTTCACTTTCTCTCCCTCCAGCCATCTTTCACCTTCTCCATCTCTCAATCCCTCCTTTCTCTCTCTCACTCTATCTGCTTCCCCTTCTCTCTATTTCTCTCTTCTTACTCTCTCCTCCATTCCCTCTCTCTGTGTTACTACTCCTCTTTCAATATCTCTCTATCTCCTTCCCTCACCTCCTCCCCCTCTCTCTCTCTGGTCCTACATCTTTAAATGCTGTATCTGTGAGGCGCTGGGGTGCAGTGAGCCGCACAGATATATGTTCCATTACACCGTCAAGGGTCATATCACAAGCGTCCTTCCACCGTAACCTTCCACGTGTCCTGACTGGTCAGTTACACCACCGCCACCACCCTGCATTTCTCACAGTCACAGAGCAGGGCCTCCTCATTCTCTCTGGTCTCCTCCTTCTCTCTGGTCTCCTCATTCTCTCTGGCCTCTTCCTTCTCTCTGGTCTCCTCCTTCTCTCTGGCCTCCTCCTTCTCTCTGGTCTCCTCCTTCTCTCTGGTCTCCTCCTTCTCTCTGGTCTCCTCCTCTCTGGCCTCTTCCTTCTCTCTGGTCTCTTCCTTCTCTCTGGTCTCCTCATTCTCTCTGGCCTCTTCCTTCTCTCTGGTCTCTTCCTTCTCTCTGGTCTCTTCCTGCTCTCTGGTCTCTTCCTTCTCTCTGGCCTCCTCCTTCTCTCTGGTCTCCTCCTTCTCTCTGGTCTCCTCATTCTCTCTGGCCTCTTCCTGCTCTCTGGTCTCTTCCTTCTCTCTGGTCTCTTCCTGCTCTCTGGTCTCTTCCTTCTCTCTGGCCTCCTCCTTCTCTCTGGTCTCCTCATTCTCTCTGGTCTCCTCCTTCTCTCTGGCCTCCTCCTTCTCTCTGGCCTCTTCCTTCTCTCTGGCCTCTTCCTTCTCTCTGGTCTCTTCCTTCTCTCTGGTCTCTTCCTTCTCTCTGGTCTCTTCCTTCTCTCTGGTCTCTTCCTTCTCTCTGGTCTCCTCATTCTCTCTGGTCTCCTCCTTCTCTCTGGTCTCTTCCTTCTCTCTGGTCTCCTCATTCTCTCTGGCCTCTTCCTTCTCTCTGGTCTCCTCCTTCTCTCTGGTCTCCTCATTCTCTGGCAGGCGCATGAGACTGCCCATTTAATGTTTTCATTGTAACCAATTGTCAATATGTCGGTCAGTGTTTATTCACACCCTTCCTGTTTGGTGTGTGTGTGTGTGTGTTGGTTCGGCTCTTGCTGCTGTGTGTAATGGCCGGTGTGTGTGTGTGTGTGTGTGTGTGTGTGTGTGTGTGTGTGTGTGTGTGTGTGTGTGTGTGTGTGTGTGTGTGTGTGTTGGTTTGGCCCTTGCTATGTGTAATGGCCGGTGTGTGTGTGTGTGTGTGTTGGTTCGGCCCTTGCTGGTGTATGTGTGTGTGTGTGTGTGGGTGTGTGTGTGTGTGTGTTGTCACGGTGCGAGGGTTTTACTGGAGTCAGGGAAAAGCATCTTCTCTGCGTTTGTGCGGGAAGTGAAACGAGGAGCAGCAGGAGGAACGATCAAATATAGAACACTGTTGAGACTCCCCCCCCCCCCCCCCCAACGCGGCTCGTGAATACTAATGTTGTGTTTGTTTTGGCCCTCTGTGTGGGTTTGTGCGTGTGCGTCTCCAGCTCAACCTACAGGGGGAGTAGTACTGAATCGATCCACAGTCGTATGAGCATGTATTGGTATTGAGCCATTGAGTGATGTATTTACTAACTGAAGACCCCTGACACAATAATTAGTTTAAGGGGTCAAAGGTCAAAGGTTTATTAACGCAAGTGGAGAAATGTGTCTTTGTGATTTCTGGTCAGGATTTCACTCAGATAGTACACCGTCTTTTACCACATCATTCAACATAAGACCAGTTTAGTAATCACATCAAGCCATGAACTGTTAATTATTTTAGAATATGAGGGGTGTGGCGAGGGGGCCCCCGGGAGTCCACATCCCGGTGGGTGTGGCGAGGGGGCCCCCGGGAGTCCACATCCCGGTAGGTGTGGCGAGGGGGGCCCCCGGGAGTCCACATCCCGGTGGGTGTGGCGAGGGGGCCCCCGGGAGTCCACATCCCAGTGGCCTGTGGACACCGGACTCTATTGACTTTTACCGACGCCATCAGTCGTCTCTTTGTCGATTCTCATTATTTGGTGCACCGGACTACAGCCGGATGCTGCGGCCCCGCACAGCGCGACCTCTGACCTGTGTTTAACCTCTCGCTCGCTGATTACAGGTAACACGGGTAACGAGCGGACGCGTAATGCCCTTTTCTTTCAGCGTGCAGACGGACAAATAGATCTTTACTGTCGTCAGAGAGGAAAACAAACGGTCTCGGCAGGCTGAGTCGCCTGTAGTACACACAGGCAACAACACACAACGTACACAAACACAACCCATATCACCACAAACGCTACAGCGTGTTCGCATGCCCGCGGCGTGAGGCAAGCCAAGCCTCGTCTTTCAACCATTTTCTTTCTTCTTCTTTTTTTTGGAATTTTCCCATTTCTTCCCAACTGCATCCAGCCAATCACCCCACTCTTCCGAGCCGTCCCGGTCTCTGCTCCGCCCCCTCTGCTGAGCCGGGGAGGGGCTGCAGACTACCACATGCCTCCTCCCCTACATGTAGAGTCGCCTGCCACTTCTTTTCACCTGACAGTGAGGAGTTTCACCAGGGGCACGTAGCGCGGGGGAGGATCACGCTATTCCCCCAAGCCCCCCCCCAAACGGGCACCCTGACCAACCAGAGGAGGCGCTAGTGGACACAGCCGGCTTCCCACCCGCAGACACGGCCAATTGTGTCTGTAGGGACGCCCGGTCAGGCCGGAGGTAACACGGGGATTCGAACCGGCGATCCCCGTGTTGGTAGGCAACTGAATAGACTGTCAGACTACCCTGATGCCTTTCATCCATTTTCTGTGGAAGAAGGCAGCAGTCCTGTGCATAGGGTTCGGGTGGAGCAGAGTAGACGACAACAAAGTCCAAAAGTTGAATTTCTCAACTTAATTCAATTGAGAAGCAAATTTCATCGGGCAGCGGCCAATCCGATGGGGTGGGTGTGCCCCAAACATTTAAACAAGACATTGTTAAACTGAAATAAAGCAAGATTCCGCAACGGCGTGGTCTGTTACTCACCTAAAAATGACTGAGACAAAAATTCTGTTGGACTTTTTAGATGAAACAACATTATGGTCACGTCCGCCATGTTTGTTCAGTTGAAACCGGGATAAAAAAAACCCCAATGACAGACCAGCGAGTGGTGCGTTCGTCCAATCAGACGTCGGAATATCATGTGACACGCCGTCAGGCACATGTAAAACGTCTTTGTAAATTGCTGAACGTGACGTTCCGAAGTCTACGCCCATTCTCCACCGTGATTGGCCAGGTGTGAAAATGGGCGAGGTCTCAAGATCTTGTTCATTCTTCACATTTTGTATTTCCGCCGTCGTGTTGACCGCTCACCATGAACAGTTTTGAGAAAAAACTCTGTTTTAGTTTGATCCAGTTAAACGTCTTTGTAACTCGCGGATACAAAGACTTCTTGTTTATGATCCCGCCCCCTCTCTGTGATGGACAGCTTGTCATCCCACCGTCAACTTTAGACTTTTGGCAAACGTATGAGACTTTGCTGTGCGACATGGTCACACAATCATATGAAGTAGTCAGTTGGAAGCGCGTAGAACCCATTTAGACAGACTGTACTCCAACTGGAACATCCCACTACTGACCCCTGTGGCCATGTGTAGAAATGCATGTCTTTAATTGCTTTATTTCCCAAACTTGTAATTTTCCTGTGATAACGTGTCATTGCTTATTGATACCATCATTATAACTACTACTACTACTACTACTTTCGGCTGCTCCCTTTAGGGGGCGCCACAGCGAATCATCCGTTTCGATTTCTTCCTATCCTCTGCATCTTCCTCTGTCACACCAGCAACCTGCATGTCCTCCCTCACCACATCCATAAACCTCCTCTTTGGCCTTCCTCTTCTCCTCTTCCCTGGCAGCTCCATATTCAGCATCCTTCTCCCAGTATACCCAGTCTCTCTCCTCCACACATGTCCAAACCATCTCAATCTTGCCTCTCTTGCTTTGTCTCCAACCTGAGCTGTCCCTCTAATATACTCGTTCCTAATCCTGTCCTCCTCCATCACCCCCAGTGAAGATCTTGGCATCTTCAACTCTGCCACCTCCAGCTCCACCTGCTGTCTTTTCATCAGTGCCACTGTCTCACTACCATCTTGTAAACCTTCCCTCTAACTCTTGCTGGTACCCTTCTGTCACTAATCCCTACCATCGCTACACCATCATTATATAGTCTACCATTATAATGTTGTTGGGTTGTGTTTAGTGTGGCCTGGGTGAGCAGCCTACAGGCTCAGCATCCTCGTATGTGAAATCGATTCTGAACTCCTAAAATAGATAAGATAAAACAAGATGGACTTTATTTTTACAGTTAAGATGGAAATAGAAGAAAGGCTCATTCCAATGAAATGAACTCACAGATTAGACAGAAAGAAGGGGCGTCAAAGCAGCATCTGGGGAAGACCTCATCCTGGATATGTGGTCTTAGACCAGACCAAGATAGTTTCCCAACATATATACGGAGCCCTGTGGTTTGGCTGATCCCTCCCAGGGGCGGGACACTGGCAGTCTTGAAGATGTCCTGATGTCGCCTGTCACTTCGGTTTAAAGAGAAAAGTTTTTGTTCCCAGGTCAGAAAAAAAAGTGTCAAAAGCATTTTAATTACAGGAAAAAAGTTATGAGTGAGGTGGAGTGGGTGAATATTAACTAGTGCTGCACAATATGGGAAATATTACTACAATAATCATATAGAATTTAACACATATATATATATATCACACGATTGCTGCTAGGTCAGCACGGTAGCGCAGTGGTTAGCGCAGTCGCCTCACAGCAAGAAGGTCCTGGGTTCGAGCCCCGGGATACTCCAACCCTGGGGGTCGTCCCGGGTCGTTCTGTGTGGGGTTTGTATGTTCTGCCCGTGTCCGCGTAGGTTTCCTCTGGGTGCTCCGGTTTCCTCCCACAGTCCAAAGACATGTAGGTCAGGTGAATCGGCCGTACTAAATTGTCCCTAGGGGTGTGTTTTGGCTCTGTGATGGCCTGGCGGCCTGTCCAGGGTGTCTCTCCGCCTGCCGCCCAATGACTGCTGGGATTGGCTCCCGCAACCCTGAGAGCAGGATAAGCGTTTCGGATGATGGATGGATGGACAATTTCTGCTTTGCAAAAATACCAAGTTTAAGAATCCAACCGGGGTTCGTTACTGAATTGTTTGGTAATGTGAAGTGCAACATCATAGCGGAACTAGTTTTAAAATAATATTCCCTCAAATACTTCGGACCTCATTTTGTGAGAAACTTTTGGTAATAGATTCCCATTATCACTAATTGGGTTTCATGGTATGCCAATATCCCAATTTCATCCCAATACAAAACCACTGACAAGACGATAAATAATGACATTGAGCTACTGCACGAGTCAAAACTCCCAGCATGCACTAACTAATTGGGATGAGGTGTATAGCTGCTAGCATTAGCTGATTTGTAACTTGAATTGGTAATGTCTTGCTGCCTCGCAATTCTTCTGACATTTTAGGGTCGTTTGGCCGTTTCGGTTTTGGGCTGATTGGCGTGTAAAAGAGAGGGAGAAGAGGGGATGAGATACAGCGAGGGAGGATTAATGAGAGTAAAAGAAACTGGGACAGATAACGCCGTCTCACCAACCAAGTCAGACAAACGATAACCACAGTCTTCTGAGGAGACGTTCAGTGCTAATTCACATATTCCATTCAGAAAGAACTAACTGACTCTGGCTGTAGGTTTGACTATAGCTTTTATGCTACATCAACATTTGTGTCCTTGAAGAAACTACCTCCCACCCCCTCTGCCGATCCAGGGAGGGCTGCAGACGACCACATGCCTCCTCCCATACATGTGGAGTCGCCAGCCGCTTCTTTTCACCTGACAGTGAGGAGTTTCACCAGGGGGACGTAGCGTGTGGGAGGATCACGCTATTCCCCCCTCCCCCCGAACACGCGCCCCGACTGACCAGAGGAGGCGCTAGTGCAGCGACCAGGACACATACCCACATCCAGCTTCCTACCCGCAGACACGGCCAATTGTGTCTGTAGGGACACCCGACCAAGCTGGAGGTAACACGGGGATTTGAACCAGCGACCCCTGTGTTAGTAGGCAATGGAACAGACCGCTACGCTACCTGGATGCCTAGAGTATCTTTTTAAAACCCACCACAACCTGATATACAAATCAGCTAATATAACAAATATACAAGAATTACAAATGTAAATCTTTCTACTGGTATAACTCACGTCTAGACATATAGCCAATCGTCCGTCCTTGTATCCAAAGTATCTGGCAAAGTGAAAAAAAATTGGTCAGTCTATATCAGTGGTTCTCAATCGGGTCCTCAGATACCTCCAGTGCTGCTGGTTTTCTGTTGTTCCGGTTATTCCAGCCTCCAATTAGGGAGGTTTTACATCTGGAACAACAGGCGAATGCAGTGAACTGCCTGGTAGAGTAGAAAACCAGCAGTGTTCGTGGTTCCAGAGGACCTGATTGAGAACCACTGGTTTGATAGATGGCCCTGTGATTGACTGGCGGCCTGTCCAGGGTGTCTCCCCGCCTGCCGCCCAGTGACTGCTGGGATAGGCTCCAGCATCCCCGCGACCCTGAGAGCAGGATAAGCGGTTTGGGTAATGGATGGATGGTCCCATAGATCACTACATACACAGGAGCAGAGGTGGCATGTAAATGACCCAACAGGGGGCGCTATGTCGTAATTACAGATTTGGGGTCTTTGCGACTGGTATGCGCCACAAATAAACACCGCAGACAGAGGACACCTGAGCTAACAGAGGCAGGATGGAGGGACGATACAGCCCTCGCACAGAAAAATATACTCCATCTGTGTTGGCTATACGTTTGGGGTTAGCCCTGTCGCTAGAACAGAATGCATACTGACAAGAGCCGCCGGTGTACAGGGAAATCCTGAGTACAGATAAAAGGGCTTTGTGTGCCGGTGTGTATGTGTGTGTTGGCACTCCTGCGTCTGTGCGCTGTTATGTGCTTGCCGGCTTTGAAGCAGACGTGTGCTTGCTATCCGTGATGATGGAGAAGCAGCGATAATGCGTAATGTGAGGCCTCGCCATGTCTCATGCTGTAAATCACTACATCCATCCGTCCATCCGTCCATCCATTACCCGAACCGCTTATCCTGCTCTCAGGGTCGCGGGGATGCTGGAGCCTATCCCAGCAGTCATTGGGTGGCAGGCAGGGAGACACCCTGGACAGGTCGCCAGGCCATCACACAGGGCCGACATATATACACACACATTCACACCTAGAGGCAATTTAGTACGGCCAAGTCACCTGACCTACATGTCTTTGGACTGTGGGAGGAAACCGGAGCCCCCGGAGGAAACCCACGCAGACACGGGGAGAACATGCAAACTCCTCACAGAGGACGACCCGGGACGACCCCCAAGGTTGGGACTACCCCAGGGCTCGAATCCAGAACCTTCTTGCTGAGAGGCGACCGCGCTAACCACTGCGCCACCGTGCCGCCCTAAATCATTACAGTCACGGCTAATATTTCAAAACAGACATGATAGTGATTCGTCTTCATACGTTATCGTCCGCCGCCATACGACGCCAGCTGGCTCGATCGCTGTTCACGATGGCGATTAAACACGAAGTAGGATTCAGTTTAAAGGAGTTAGAAGTCCAAAATGCAAGCTCAGTCTCAAGAGCGGGTGGTCAGCTTAAATTGGCGAGCTCTGGAGGTTCAGTGCTGAAGTTATTCACATGCGGGGAGCGTCTCGGGACTCAACGTGAAGTTTTAATTGACAGAAATTGCCTTAACTTTATGCAAACTGAGGTGAGCTCGGTCTTCAGGGGGCAGAACGGTGCCAGTTTCGGTAATGAGAGACTCCACTCCGATTGTTATATTTTTTTTATCTATAAACACTTAATCCCCTGAAGGTGTAGGCTGTCGTTCGGGCAAGCCAGGCTGGCCTCCGCAGCACCCAGGGTCGAGTATCTCGTCCAAGGGTATTTCGACAGGTACGGCCCGTCATCCAACACTTACAATAATAATCCCTGGAAACGGCCCGCAGGAGCTCTGTGATTTTCAGGGTTTTCCAGCAGGCCATATAATCCGCCTGCCAAAACATCATTAGCATTTGGATCTGGGCAGCTGCAGTGGGGAACTGGAGGTTGCTGAACAGCACATTACCCCCACACACACTCTCTCTGAGGTGGTGTTGGCAGTAACGCGAGTCTGTGACCTTTGCCCTCGCTGACCCCAAGGCGTTTTTGCGGAAGAGGTCTAGTTTGCAGGTCTTAAGTAAGTGTCGACCGGCCGTGTCCGTTGTACCGGTACCTTGAGTGGCGTCTGGTTTGGCCCCGTTGCACATTAACCCTCTTCCCAACAGACGCCGGTTGTAGACAGGGTTATCACAAAACCCTCACACGCTCATCGTGGTGTTGAGAGAGCTGCTTCTGGATTTGGCACCGGGTGATACAGTCTGTGAACACCCACTCTGGATCAGGATGGGGATTACTTATCACTGTCTGGCCACACACACACACACACACAGCACAACTGAACACGCACCACACTGCTTTATTCATCTGTTAATTCAGTTTGTTGCTGGTCTATTAGCATGCAGAAGTGTGAATGGTGGATTATTTCACCGGGTGGAAACACCGAGCGGCCTCGGTTAATTCACCGCCCCGCTGTGCGAGACGACCACGTCCACGTTTTTAGAAACCGAGCGGAAAGTAAATCCAGGTGCTGTGCTTGAGTTTGATTTTCCTCACGCACCACCTCGGATGAATTTCAGCCCTTTCGTCTTCCAAATTCCTGGCAAGGTATCCGTCTGTGGATTGGCACTATTTCAGGGCCCAGGTCGGCGGGGTGGCGGCGGCGGCGGCGGCAGCACGGTGGAACCGAGCCAAGAGAAATGAGCCAAGTTCGGAGAGCACCGCTTCAGAGCGAGTCCAACCAAACAATGTGCCGCTTGTGTCGGGGGGGAGGGGGGGATACTGCACCGCCATGGCCGTCCGTATCAGAGTCCTTATAAAACAGGAGATTTGTCCCTCAGTACCAATGCCCACCACCAGCACCACCTCTCGCACCCCTCCGCCCGGACTGCTAAAACAGTCCAGTTTCTTCCACGTGAGTCATAGTCCTGCTTACTAGGGGAAACTGAGCCGGGGTGCCAAAGCGCTGAGGATTTGGCACGTCAGGGCTTCCGCCTAGCTCGGAGGTATGCTGAATTCTTATTGCAGCAGCAATTATCGAGGGCTCAATGTGGAAGTTAAATTCCTGGAAGGCGCTCCTTGGCCGTGAATATGACTACAAATTAAAAAAACTGCACTCTCAGGGCAACTCGGCAGTCAGTCCGACGGCGTGCCGTCTTCTGAGACATGCGGTCACGGTGGATCCGCCAGTGCTGGCGGTTGTTATGGAGGGACGACTAGCACCCAACCAGATGCCAGAGATGGAAGCGACAAGAAACAGCCACTCGGTTTCTGTAGGGGCTCCGACTTAATGTGGTTTTGTGCTTCATCTATTACATCGTACGTTCCTCATGATAAAGAGATATCTAAAGAACAGGCCGGACCCCCAACCACCCCCAATACACACACACACACAGACACACACACGGGGGTCGCTATCGCATAAAGATTTTTTTTTAGATTTTTCCCCTTTTTTCTCCCCAATTGTACTTACCCTCCTCTTCCGAGCCGTCCCGGTCGCTGCTCCACCCCCCCCTGCCGATCCGGGGAGGGCTGCAGACTACCACATGCCTCCTCCCATACATGTGGAGTCGCCAGCCGCTTCTTGTCACCTGACAGTGAGGAGTTTCGCCAGGGGGACGTAGCACGTGGGAAGATCACACTGTCCCACCCCCCCCCGGATAGGTGCCCCGACCGACCAGAGGAGGCGCTAGTGCAGCAACCAGGATACATACCCACATCCGGCTTCCCACCCACAAGAAAACGGCCAATTGTGTCTGTAGGGACGCCCGACCAAGCTGGACGCAACACGGGGATTCAAACCGGCGATCCCCGTGTTGTTAGGCAACGGAATAGACCGCCACGCTACCCGGACGCGCATAAAGACTTTCTGTACAGGCTCTATCGTTTCCTTTTCATCTAATACACTACACATTCCACCTGTTAACGGGATATCTAACAAAAGGCTTCTCACACACACACACACACACACAGACACACACACACACACACACAGACACACACACAGCTCCCATTGGCATGAAGACAGCAGTATTCATTGATATTATGGTTACCCCCGAACTTTGGAGATAGTGAGGGGGCAGGCTTGCATTATGCTGGATGGCGGGGGGGGGGGGGGCTCCAAGGATTCCCCCCACCATCTGACTTTGACACCTTGATTTGTGTAATGAATTCAACTCATTAGACTCCGACGCCGTCTCATTAGAAACCTCCTCTGCTCGCATGCATGTCATTATCAGGCAGCAAAAAAAAAAAAACTGACAAAAAGAAAGAAAGAAAGCCGATGGTGTTGAAATTCCACGGCACAGGAGGCAGGAAGCAGCTCGACTCTCCCGGGTGTTTGAACACCGTCACAATCCTCCACACAACATTTCCTGTGTGTGGCTGACTCTTAAGGATCTCCACCTATATCTTGTTTCCATCACACACGCGCCACTTCTGATAGCTGCTGCTTATTCAAGTCCAAACGAAGCTCGTGCGGCGGCGCTAGGTTCGGCGCTGGGGTTCGGGGTGGTGGTTTGGGGAGGGGGGGGGAGGAACTCCTCCTCCAGACTTTTTAATTTTCCCTGAGATTGGAAGTTGATACCACCTGCTGCAGGACTATTAACGACGTGCATTATCCATCTCATTGGCAGCGTCTCCACCACGGGGAGAACAAAGGGCCTCCACGCCATTAGCAGCCCGCCCCCGGGGAGAAAGGCGGCGCGCGCGTGACAACCTGAGGGAGGCGGGGCCCACGCGCTCCCTCCACCTGACAGATCTCAGCAGGTAGGGGAGACGGGAAGCCCGCGGCCAGCCTCGCTTTGATTGCAGCACTTCCGCCGTCTGCCGCCAAACCCCGTCCGAACCCCACCCACCCCAGTTGTGTCAGTTAGTGCAACAATGCATTCGGAAAGTTGAAGAAAGGGCAAGTTGATGCAGGGACGAGGTCTGTGCTGCCATACGGCTCAGCCCGAATACACCGGTGTACTGGCCAAACTCACCATAACAAGCTCGAAGACAACCATGCCATGTTATCCCCCCCCCAGGGCCACTGCCTCCATATCCTGTACACTACAGTAGGCACTCTAATGACTTGGATGTTTCCATTTTTCTCTATATATCTTTTCTTCTTTTTTTTGTGCCATAAATGTTTCCCCGGCAGCATCAAACTGCCGGGCCGAAGCGGGCGCCTCACCGCCTAGGCGGCGCCTTTGTTTGGATTATTTGATCTGGAAAATTTATTCAGGTGACTGATGATCAAATAAACCAGGGGAGAGACCTTTGTTCGTAACTCGGTTGCTCTGTCTCGGAGGGAGCGGCGATACGGCGCTACTGAACACACAGTTACTCTGAGAGCCGCCTCTCTGAGAGTTTATAATTGAAAGATCCCCGGGCCCCGTGATCCCCGGGCCCCGTGTCTGCTGTGTTGCAGGGAAACATTGACGGAGAGAGTGAATGGAGACAAATTTTGAACGCGACCACAAAGAGAAAGCAGTGTGGCTGCGTGGGCAGCAGTGTGTGTCTGTACAGTCTACACACTTGTAGACAGCAACTATGACAGTGATTTGTCTCATTTGCCGGATGCCTGAAGGGGTTTTTCCCGAGCTTTAGACTGGGTTAGACACATCCATGCATATCTGTCGCACACTTGGGAGAATTTTTTACTTTCATTCCCTTCGTCAGCCTAATTGGAAATTTCCAGTCCCCTGTTCTGCAAAAGTCCAACCATTATATGACCCCTACGGTGGCCGGCGAGGGCGTAGACTAGCCATGCGCATCCTTCCAGTACACGTGACTGCTTCTCTTCACTTGCTAGCTGCAGGTTTCTCTGGGGGAACGTATGCGTTATGTGTGGAGGTACATTAGGCCTTCCAGCCCTCCACCCAGTAGCACTGCCAGTTGTGCGTCCTTCGATGCTCGGCCAAGCCGGAGGCGAATTCAAACTGTGAACCTCAGCAAATTAGTCCGTTGCGCCCAACAGATTGTATAAAAGAGTGGGACATAGTGCTTGTGACATCACCCATTGGTTTCTGAAGGGTCATTTTGAAACCTAGTTTAGCTTTATGCTTGTCGTCATCTTGCCAGTTGTTGGAGCCAGAAAATCCAAGCTTAAGTAATGGGACGGACCATGGGTGGAACTGAGGTGGGCCTCAGAGGCAGACAGGTTGACAGACCCGTCAATCAAGAACTCAATGTGCCACTCTTTTAATCCTTAACATTTTCTTAATGGAACAATAATTTGATAATTGACTTTGTATTTGAAAGTAGGACGTATTTGAGTTGAGAATTCTTTCATTGACTTACATTGCACCGGAAGATTTTTGGAGCCAGCCACCTAGTGGCCTGGTTAAAAGCGCATCTTACTTAAGGCACTTCCACATTGACTTCAACTTTAAGCCCTAGTGGTCGCCGCTTGGCTGCACCACTCAGGCGCCCCCTGGAGGTATTTTTTTATTTGCTACCGTCATTTTGCCTTGCTTGGTTTTGGTCCAATGATGTTAGCATACATGTGACGTGTTTCTTGTATAGTTTCGAATCAAAGGGTTTACAAATGATCTGAGCCCTGTACACCACAACATAATTTATCAAATTTATCAATATAGAGCGCAAAATGCTAATAATGGATTACATTTATATAGCGCTTTATCTAGACACCCACAGCACTTCACAGTGAAAGGGGAAACTCACCTCAACCACCACCGATGTGCAGCACCACCTGGGTGATGCACGGCAGCCATTTTGCACCAGAAGGATCACCCCACATCAGCTTGAGGCTGAGACGGAGGAGTCATTGGGTTAATTACATGGGGGGATGATTAGGTGGCCAGATGTGGGGATGATTAGGTAGCCAGGTTGGGAATGTTGCCAGGACACTGGGAACCCTTACTCTTTGTGATAAGTGCCCTGGGATCTTTACTGACCACAGTGATTCGGGACCTTGGTTTAACATCTCAAACAAAGGACAGCCTCGCCTACAGCACAGTGTCCCCATCGCTGCAGTGGGACATTTTTGTTGTTAATGGGACTAGAGGGAAGACTGTCCCCTACTGGCCCAACAACACCACTTCCAGCAGCAACTCAGTTTTCCCGGGAAGTCTCCCAAGTACTAGCCAAGCCCACACCTGCTTAGCGTCTGTCATCCAGCAGAACTGCGGTACATGTTGGTATGGCTGCTGGTGTAATAAATACTAAAACTTCATAATACTGAAGTTTACGCATGCAGTATGGGTATATGAACCTGCATCTGAGTGGCTTTTGCAGCTAGAAAAGCGCCATATAAATGCAATCCATCCGTCAATCTCAGAAGGAACATCGGAATATCAGAAAGAATACCAAAATATTTTACATACACATTTACTTATTATGCAGATGCTTTTATCCAAAGCGACTTACAGTGGAGTCAGTCATTCACAGAAGGAATCAAGTGTAGGCAACCGGCATAGTGGAGTAATACACAGTAATTGTAGTATTATTGTTAAGTCTATATGCACCCTAGATTCTGAGGCGATAATACAGAAGGAATGATCAGGAGCAAACATAAAATCTCAAATCAGAAACTGGAAAAAAACTGCTGGGCAGGTTTGGTTTAAAGTGACAGCAATTTAACAACAGATCTGTCAAATCTATTTGGGGAGAGGGTATAAATATCCCAGAGGTACTCAGGAGTGTTTATCACAGCCAATTAAGGTTGAAAAAAATCCACCCATCCTTCCATTTAGCCGTTTATCCTAATTAGGGTCGCAGGATGTTGGAGCCTGCCCAGCAGTCATTGGGCAGCGGGCGGGGAGACACCTTGGACAGGCCGCCAGCCAGGCCATCACAGGGCCGACACATTGAAAAAAAATGTTAGACCAAATTTAACACTCCTGTGTGATCCGTCAGCGCCATTTCTAAGCTGGGGAACATCATGAAGGCGAGTCACCACTACGCACACGTGCACTAGCACTAGATATACTACATATGGGTATGATATGGACATGTTGATGTGAGTCTGGATTGGGGTTGTGGTAATCTGGTGATATAACTTAAATGTCATCATTCCCTGGTCTTAAAGGCTGCACTACAGTACAGTGAGACAGTTTTCTGAACTTACTTGACTGTTTTAGCCGAGTGAAAAGAACTATGAATGTCTCTGCCTGCTTGGTAATCATATCCACATCACTCTTCTTCTTCTTCTTCGTCTTTCGGCTTGTTCCGTTTCCCAGGGGTCGCCACAGCGGATTCGATAGTTTCCATTAGTACCCTGTGAGGGCACAGCACCGATGGCGGTCGTTCTTAACCCAGGCCTTGACCGATCCGGTATGGTCTTGTCAAGCCACGTCATGATTTGGCAAAAATGATCATTTATCTACATTTTCCTGAGTGTAAATATCCTACGAAAGCACCAATAGCGATCCTCCAAAATATCACATGATCAATATCGAGGTATTATCGTGATATTTGATTTATTTTTTTTCAATATTTCCAAGCCCTAACACGCACCATCTTCTGAACACAACGTCGCCAGACGAGCACGCCCTGGGCAGTCAATTTCAACTCGTTCAATCACGCCGTGTACAGGCCTCCGTGCCGGTTGGCAACTAGCAGATTAACACACCCAACATGGAGGGCAAGTCCTAAGAAAGGTTCTAATTTAAGAAATAAAACCCAAATGTATTTCCTTAATAGCTGCAGGGCATCAGTCAGACATAAGGGGGGTGGCGGTAAAGCTCCAAGTGGCGTTTGCGGTATGAGTTGGTCATTAGAATCGGAGGGGGGACGTGTTGATCATCCACTCCAAACTGTGCTTCACCCCCAGACGCCCGCTCACTCGTGAATTTTCAAGTGATTGATAGTGCATGTAGGGGCCAAGCCCAGCAACAAAGAAGAACACTTCTCGCTCGGGCTCTCAGCAAATCACGACCCTCATAACACAGAGGAATCATGAGTAACCGACGCCATCGCCCATTTTGGAGTTGCAGGAGGCAGATGGAATGATAAGAGAGTAAATGAGCGTCAAAAGTGTTTCATCTAAAAAAATAAATGGAAGACACGCGGAGAATAATAATTCTGCAAGAGCGTGGATCTCGGGAACAAAATTGGAAAGCTTTGTAGATAAAAGAAATAGACGGAAATAAATAAAGAAGTAACTTTAAGAAAGCACAAAATACATGTGACAGATTAGAGAGTGCGTGTTTGAACAAAAATGAAATGAGACGAAGACCCAAAAAAAAAAGGCAAAAAAAAAAAACGCAGAAAAAAAAAGTTCAGAGGACAGCATTAAGTGGATTATTTTTAGCTTGCCCCCCTCCATATTTCTAAATACACCAAAACCTTCAACAGCACTTTTTCTTACCGAGCTTTTGACAGATTTGGGTCTCCTGCTCTTTGGTGATCTGGAAATCTGCTGCAATAATTGGCAACTTAACGCTTCGTTCTCACTCTCGGGCCCGAGAGGCGAGCAGCAGGCAGACAAATAACCCAGTGTGTTTACTTGTTTGACTCTTCGCCTCTGGTTGCTGTGAGAGGTTATTTTGCTCAGAACGTCTTCAGTAGTTCCCCTGTCAGACTAAAAGTTAATTATGTCCTCTTCGTATCTCCGCACATTCAGATTAGACTGAAATCAGTAATCAAACTCAACTCCTCACGTCGACAAACCGTGACGACGGCATATTTTGTACGACTAATATGTTTTTATATCTTTACCCACCCATAAATGTTGTCCGTTGTCTCAAGAACCGAGAGGGCGTCCGCGCTGGTGTAGCGGTCTAAGCATCGGCTTTGTGTCGATGCAGTCGCCCAATGGGGACCGGGGTTCGCGCCCCGGTCTCGTCAGATCCGACTATGGCCGGACTCGATGAAGCAGCAATAATTGGCAATGCTGTCTTCGGGGGGGGGGGGGGGGGGCGGAGTCGGCTTGTGTTCGTCACATGAATGCATCTGTGTGTGTGGGGGAAAGCAGTGGTTCGGCCTGGAGTCGCCTTGTCACGGAAGTGGGGAGGCGTCTCCTTCGAGACTGCCGGCCGGAGAGATGCAGTTGGCGAACGCACGCAGTACGAGGGTGGGTGTTTGAACCAAAATAGGGATCGATTGGCCACTAAATTTGGGAGAAATCAGAAAAAGAAAAAAATAACAGAGGGGGCGTGGTCTAGCCCTCATTAATATTCATCAGCTGACCTTCGAGTGACACAAGCAAGCATTGTGATTAAGGGTGGGTGGGGTTTCATATTTTCATAATTTGATCTGATTGGCTGTATGTAAATGAGTGACTGATGACGTCATGGCCACAAAATAAGATCGGCTAACAGAAGATGAACTAGGGGCGCTTTTTTAAAAAGAAGAAAATAGGAAAAACTCCATTTTTAAACTTTGCATTAATACACTTTGTTTCCCCGCAGTGTTCCGACTTTAAATTATTGCCCATAAAACAATTATGAGACACACACAAGGCTGGCTGGATAACAAGGTAGAAAGTTACTTTTCTTTGTTTCTGGAACAAATCTCAACTTTAAGTCTAAAAAGTCGTGCATTTATTTCTCTTCTCCCTGCGCTTATCGCTCCACAAGGCGCTGAGAGGGAAACGATCACTACTTTCAACAGTAACCTCGTTTCCATCCAAGGTTTGGATGTCAAATAAAATCCCCCAAATTTGCCGAGAAGTTTCTACACTTGCTTGAAGTGGACGAACTTCTTATTTGATAAGAAGAAATGGGACAAGTTGCAGTTGAGACACGTTTGCCGAATAAAAACATGAAATGTGAATAGAATTTAACCACGTGATCTTTATCATCTTTTTTTTTTTTGGATTTTCCCCCCTTTTTCTCCCCAATTGTATCCAGCCAATCACCCCACTCTTCCGAACTGTCCCGGTCGCTGCTCCCTCCACCCCCTCTGCCGATCCGGGGAGGGCTGCAGACTACCACATGCCTCCTCCCATACATGTGGAGTCACCAGACGCTTCTTTTCACCTGACAGTGAGGAGTTTCACCCGGGGGACGTAGCACGTGGGAGGATCACACTATTCCCCCCAGTCCCCACCCCTGAACAGGCGCCCCGACCGACCAGAGGAGGCGCTAGTGCAGTGACCAGGACACATACCCACATCCGGCTCCCCATCCGCAGACACGGCCAATTGTGTCTGTAGGGACGCCCGACCAAGCCGGAGGTAACACGGGGATTCGAACCGGCGATCCCCATGTTGGTAGGCAACGGAATAGAGCGCTACGCTACCCGGACACCCTAGCTTTTTCATCATCTTAACTGCTCCGTCGTTATGGTGGTTGTGGAAGTATGGACATGTGATGTAGGACACACAGGCCTGCGTTCAGGGCTTCATTCGCTTAAACTGACCTGATGGAAACGCACCTTAACTCGCATGAATGTTTGCGACATTTAACAATTCACCTGAAATGTACTCAAAAGCTGAATAGAAACACAGCTGTTATGTCTCCATATGTACAGTACGGATAACACTCCATTACCAGCCATAACACTCAGCGGTCTTTTGTGCGTCTCTGAGATACCGCCAAAATTATGCCCACCCATGGAAGTCAGTGGTGGGAAAACTACAACCCTTACTTCCTGGTTTGCCACTGCCTTCTGTGGGCTTCGTCAAAATAGGCTGAAGTGTATAAAAAACTGTGAATAACTGAAGACGGTGACTCATGGGTCATCTGCCGATGACCTCACAATGCCGCGGCATTTCAGGGACGCACAGAAGCCTGTTTATTTGCACGGCTGCTAACGGCTCGTTATCCCTTCATCACAGACATATTACTGGAAAGCGTGACTGGTTCCCTTAAAGGAAAAAAAAAGGAAGAAAAAAAACAAACGAAACCTATGAGCGCACTATATCCTAAATAACAAGTCCTCCATTTCTTCTCCCGTTTTTCTCACACTTGCTTTGGCTGCGGGATTATTTGTCTTACAGCGATCTTTGGTTTTGCTCTTCGTTTCTCCGATGGGTGTTTTTCAAAAGCTCATAATGAATAATCTAAAAATAAAAACATGATTTACTTCTCAGGAGATGGAGAGAAAAAAACTATTGTGAACAGCGAAATTGCTCCTCTGGCTGTGTTTTAGTATGCTCTTGGGCATAAATAGTATGTAGCTAAGCGGCCTGATCCTCCATCTGCGTTGCATGGCTGCACAACAGGCCAGTATGTTCTGTTTTCAGTCCCATGGAGCGCCGCTCAGTTGGCGTCGCTCTGTGTGTTTGTGTATTGGTGTGCTAGATTTTTCTCTTTTTTTCCACGTGTGTGTGTATATACATAGGCGTCTGTATGTAAAGTAAGGGGCTAGCAAGCCCGTCAGAGTGTTTACTGTTATATGCTCTGCTTTCCTTCACATCTCATTACATAATCTGGCTCACTTCTCCTTTCCAAACATCCTCATCGCTGCACTGAATTGAACCACATCCTCCTCAACCGGCTGCAGCTCAGGCAAATATAACCTGGGCAATGAGACGATGAACAGACACCCTGGGTAAAAAAAAGAAAGAAAAGTATCTATCTATCTATAGGAAGAGTGAAAATAAAGAGTGAAAATTAAATAAAAAAACACGTGTTACGGACCGGAGGAGGAGGAACACTTTAGTATGGGGAACATAAAAAAACTTAATTACTAGTGAATTAGTAATGATCAAGATGTCACTTTAGTATGGGGAACATATTCTAAGTAACAAAAACTTAATTTACAGTAATTTAACACTATGAACACTTGTAGTTTTGTGTTTTGTTATGTAAGAACAGACCATATTCATTAAGTGTTAGTAAGGGAGAATAACTCTTCTTGTGGTACTACCACCTTATAAAGGCCATACTAAGCAAAGCATATTGAGATGGTACTACTAATAAGCAATACTTCTGAGCTTATAGAGGGAAAACTCATAGTTAATGGCTTACTGGTTGTATAATAAGGCCATGCAGAATAAGGCATTAATGAGTACATAATAATGACCAATTAAGAGCCAATATGTTGCTAGTTTGCATGCTAATAAACACCTAATTAATGGTGACTACGTTCCCCATACTAAAGTGTTACCGAAGGAGGGCAGTTTGAGAGGATGGGGTCCCTGGTCGTGCTGCACATGGAGTTTAACAGAACAGTGAAGCTTCTAGCAGAAGCAAAACAAAAGGCAGAAGAAAAAAATGCCACTCTAACAAGCCTCTGGGGACCTCAGCCGCTCGGCTCTGAAGGAGGAACAGCTTGCCTGATGCAAAATGCATTGAAAGACCCCAACAGGAACCGTGCGATACCGTACATATTATCCCGTCTATAGGGAAGGCTTTGTGTGCCTGTATGGATAGCTGCTATACTGTACTGCCAACTCTCTGTCACAGTGGGGCCATGGAAAAAAATAAGATAGCGGCACCATAAGAAGACTTGGCCCAGGGAGAGCAACTAGAAATATCTCACCTATTGTAGACACGCAGGTAGCAGCTCATGCTCAAACACCCAGGACGAGAGGTTCTGCTTCAATGAGTGTAGTAGAATCAGAGACATGGCACTCAACTATCTGTATAGAAATACACTTTATTACAATTATCCCGATAAAGCATGTGACGTATCAGTCGCTAAGACCTTCATCAGACATGAAATAGCAATGGCCAGTTATTTCGGATATACTGCTCCAATGGAAGCAGTGTATCTGATAAAAGTAATAGCCGGTCTTTGTGTAACCAAAGTGAGAGCTGTGTCCGCATTCTCGGCACAAAGTCAAACACGTTTTCGCTGGGTGTCGGACTCCGTCAAGGTTGTCCCTTGTCTCCGATTCTGTTTGTTATATCCATGGACAGAGTCTCAAGGTGCAATCAAGGTGAAGAGTGTGTCTATTTTGGGAACCTCAGAATTGCATCTCTGCTCTTCGCAGATTATGCGGTTTTATTGGCTTCATCAGAACATGACCTCCAGCATGCACTGGGGCAGTTTGCAACGGAGTGTGAAATGGCCGGGATGAGAGTCAGCACCTCCAAGTCTGAGGCCATTGTTCTCTACCGGAAAATGGTGGATTGCTCCCTCCGGGTTGGGGATGAGTTGTTGCCTCAAGTGAAGGAGTTCAAGTATCTCAGGGTCTCATTCACGAGTGAGGGTAGGCTGGAGTGGGAGATTGACAGGCGAATTGGTGCAGCATCAGCAGTAATGCGGACGTTGTACCGGACCGTTGTGGTGAAGAGGGACCTGAGCCGGAAGGCAAACCTCTCAATTTACCAATCAGTCTTCATTCCAACCCTCACCTATGGTCATGAGCTTTGGGTAGTGACCGAAAGGGTGAGATCATGGATACAAGCGGCTGGAATGAGTTTCCTCCGTAGGGTGTCTGGGCTCAGCCTTGGTGATAGGGTGAGGAGCTCGGACATCCGGAGGGAGCTCGGGGTAGAGCCACAGCTCCTTTGTGTTGAAAGGAGCCAGTTGAGGTGGTTCGGGCATCTGATTAGGATGCCTCCTGGGCGCCTTCCTTTGGAGGTTTTCTGGGCATGTCCAACTGGGAGGAGACTCCGGGGTAGACCCAGAACTCGCTGGAATCACTACATGTCCAATCTGGCTTGAGAACGCCTTGGGATCCCCCAGGAGGAGCTGGAGGGCGTTGCTGGGGAGAGAGACGTCTGGAGTGCCCTACTTAGCTTGCTGCCACCACGACCCGACCCCGGAGAAGTGGCTGATGATGAGATGAGATGGAAGCAGTATGTCAGGCACGTGAAGACCATATTAACAGATGTGGTGAATTAGCAAAGGAAAAGGAAGCAAGGCGAGGTAGAAGAGGCAGACTAGAATGAATTCTCTGTAGAGAAGCCGTTTCAATCGGTCACCATCTTCTAAAAGCTGCTGGGGATTAAGTTCTTGACCAGCAAGACTAGACTCATGTTTTCAATGGGAAGTCATCTATATCTAAAGTCCTGGAACACATATTATCTTTTGCATTTCATATTTTGGAACACGTAGTGTTAAAGTTTGTTCCCAAGGATGCTGTCATCACAGAAAAAAATTGCTTTTTTCACAATCCATGCTTGATCACATGCCGTATTTATCATCTCAGGAATCACTGAAATTACAACATTTAATTGAAGCCTGGTATAAGGCGGTCCTCTACACTTGTGTCATGGTATCAACTGTAAACAATCATGTTGTCCATGTTTTTAACCAGACTGTGTGATCAGAGCTACTTTAGCCTAAACAAAAGATGACCCACTCAGAAAATGGTCACCAGAGACACTTGAAGCTATATTTGCTCATTTCAATAAAGACTCGTGTCCATACTAAATGGAAATTTATCGAATGCAACTGACGTGACATATTTTTAGAAAATCAAGACTGATCGGATCGCTGCTGTTTCAAGTGGGAAATTTCAAATTTCCTATGTAATGCATTTATGCTATTTACTTAGCAAAAAACAAAACAAAACATGGATGCCCAAAGGAAATATTTAAAATTGAAATATCTTTATGCTATATTTTTTTCTTAAAATGCAATTACTTCCTACAAGTAGGATATATCTAGTTATTAGTTTTGTTCCGCCTTTCTTGCTGTGATGTCATCAGTGCTCAGGTTGGAGCTTGTTTTTTTTACTACTTCCAAGCTGTCTTGAACACAGCATAATACACAGTGTCCCAATGGGCAGTACCAAAAATGAAGTTGATGCCAAGAGGGCAAAGCACAATCCTATTTCAAATAAGGCACACAAAAAAAAAAAGTGTGTGTGTGTGTGGAACTGCCAATGCAAGGGAAGGAAGACACGCAAGTTTTTGAGTTGAACTGTTTTGAGTTGAAACTGCATAGTTAGTGAATACATATCCATTTATAGAAATATAATCATGTTTTTCTAAACTGAGCCCTTTGGAATAGACAGTGTAATGTGTGGATTCAGTAACGGTCCAGTATGGCTGATTCACACCTGTTAGTATGATTTTCCGTATGGCGACAAGTCCATGAATACTGGGGTGGCATCCCTGTGCCCCCGTCCATAGCATTAGTGGTTGTGTCAGGAAGGGCATCCGACGTAAAATTTTGCCAAATCCTCATGCGGATTGACAAGACCGCCATCGGTACTGTGCCCTCACAGGGTACCGATGGAAACTATCAAATCCTCTGTGGCGACCCCTGGGGAACAGGGAACAAGCCGAAAGAAGAAGTATGGTTTTCCATTGTCTTGGAGCAGCATATCTGCAGTCTGTTTATTGTTATTTCATAGATGAAGGTCTGAACAACGGAAATGTTACATGCTTTTTTTCTGGATTATCATAATACAGAATATTTTATTCAGACAGATCTGTGCTTCATCCCTCATGGATATTTTCAACACATACCATATCTTCATATGAAGGGAATTCCCTGAGGCCCTGTGCAAACTCCCAGCTATTTTTTAACCTTGTTTTTTGGCAGGGATTGTGTTGATTGTTTTGGGGGAACATGCCTGTTCTTGGCGTGTTTGTTATACATATTTGCATCTGGGTGCTGACCAGTAAAACCAGTGCTCTCTGGTATTGGACATGTGACAAGTCAACTGGAGTGATTGGTGTCTGGCACTTCCCCCAAGGGTGAATTGATGCGGAAGGAGAGGGGTTTTGCACACAGTATAGATGAGTGGTTTCCACAAATGTCCCATGCACTGAGGACGTGACAGCTGTGCATGTTCAGATGATGGCAAAGCAAAGAACAAGGCTGATTTGGAATATTTATTGTGCTGCAGTTGCCAGCATAATCACAGTAATGTTCTTGAAATTAAAATGCACCAGCAGGGACTGCTCTCCAAGTTGAAATTCCACTCGTTTCTTTTAGTAGTCATTTACCAACTTGATTTACTCATAATCCATAGAAAACAAGTCTACACGACGCAGTTCAGAGGGTGCTCTTATGTGCATGGTTAAGTCTCCCTGCACATAGAAGCAGCTGAAATCAACAGTTTTACAGCCATTTTTGAGGCAGATTTCTGGGCGGATGAGAGTGAAGACGCATTTTCGAAACCCTTGTCATCAGCAATGATCCTGTCTTTCATTTCAAATTTACCCCAAACGGACAGATATTAACCCTCATGTGCCGGTCCTGTGTCATGTCAGAAAACAACAGCTCAGATGACTGTCACAGTCTCATTCGGCAGACAGGAGACAGTCACACTAGCTGCAAAACCAAAGATACATTTCAAAGGTTATTTCAGGTCTATGATAATGTTGGGTTAGTCCAAACTTGGGGGTTGTCCCGGGTCGTCCCACAGTCTGTCCCGTGGTTTGTATGTTCTCTCCGTGTCTATGTGGGTTTCCTCCAGGTGCCCCGGTTTCCTCCCACAGTCCAAAGACATGCGGGTCAAGTGAATCTGCCTTACTAAATTGTCCCTAGGTGTGAATGAGTGTGTGTGTCGGCCCTGCGATGGACTGGCGGCCTGTCCAGAGTGTCTTCCCGCCTGCCGCCCAGTGACTGCTGAGAAAGGCTCCAGCATCCCCGCGACCCTGAGAGCAGGATAAGCGGTTTGGATAATGGATGGATGGGTGGCAATTAGCATAAATTTCACATCTAATAAGTTCAGATTTACGTCACTAATCAATAGGCTGAGACAGAGACAAACTACACCCAATATCGTCCGCCGCTAATGAGGAGTCGTGCATTCGCAACAAAGTGAATTCAAGCTTGTTTAAGCAAAACCGTGCTAGCCGCCATTAATCTCATTCAATACGAGTGTACAGACTGCTGTGGTGGAGGTTCCGGTGGCAGCCTTGCAGTGAAACCGCGAGTGTGGAAGACGGATGTTCCACCATTAACTCCCATGATGCACCATTTACCGGCAAACTCTTCTTCTGTGGTCCCACATCCACAGAGAGCTGACGAGGCAAAGCTCTATGCAACATTTCGCTTCATGAGAGAGACTGATTTTTCAGTCACGCAATCAGATGAAGACATTTTAACAAGAGAAGCAGAGAAAATACGACACGGACCAGTTTAGAGTTTCACCGCGCGAGAGAGAGTGTCGCCGTGTGCTAACTGTAATAATAGACAGCACAAGGAATTGGATCATGTACAACAAGGCGTGGGTTTTGTAAGACATTACTGTATTTATTGCCAAAGGACATGAGAGAACAAGGAGGGAAAAGTTTGACTAAAAACCAAATCAAGTATCTTGATAACTCAAATGTCTTTGCTTTTGTAAACGTATGCTGTCTCCTGAACGATATACATATACATGTTATCTGTTTTGCTTTTTTCTTTTTTCAATTTGCTTTTGTCTATAACTACCTGCTACTATTATACTAAGGTGCGGATGACATTGTGATCTGTAGTGAGAGTAGGGTGCAGGTTGAGGAGAGCCTGGAGAGGTGGAGGTATGCACTGGAGAGAAGAGGAATCACAGTCAGTAGGAGCAAGACAGAATACATATAGGTGAATGAGAGGGAGGACAGTGGAATGGTGAGGATGCAAGGAGTAGAGGTGACGAAGGCGGATGAGTTTAAATACTTGGGGTCGACTGTCCAAAGTAATGGGGAGTGCAGAAGAGAGGTGAAGAAGAGAGTGCAGGCAGGGTGAAGGGGGTTGAGAAGAGTGTCAGGAGGTTTACAAGATGGTAATGAGACCAGCTATGTTTTATGGTTTGGAAACGGTGGCACTGATGAAAAGACAGGAGGTGGCAGAGTTGAAGATGCTAAGATTTTCACTGGGAGTGATGAAGAAGGACAGGATTAGGAACGAGTATATTAGAGGGACCACTCAGGTTGGACGGTTTGGAGACAAAGCAAGAGAGGCAAGATGGAGATGGTTTGGACGTGTGGAGGAGAGATGCTGGGTATACTGGGAGAAGGATGCTGAATAGGGAGCTGCCAGGGAAGAGGAGAAGAGGAAGGCCAAAGAGGAGGTTTATGGATGTGGTGAGGGAAGACATGCAGGTGGCTGGTGTGACAGAGGAAGATGCAGAAGACAGGAAGAGATGGAAGCAGATGATCCGCTGTGGCGCCCCCTAACGGGAGCAGCCAAAAGTAGTAGTAGTAGACTATTATACAAAGATGATCTATCTATCTATATATACATATGTATTATGTATGTATGTATGTGTATTACTCTCATAATTCATGTTATATCTAAATAGGTTTAGACAAGGACAGGCTGGATTTACATATACAGTAGTCAACATAACATAGATTGTGTACTGGCCATTTTTCTGTTGTTTTCTGTGGTTAGGCTTTTGATTTTTGCACTTGACTAAGATACGTATGGCCTTTTCTCACTCTGCTCACTTAATAATTCTAGATGTAGAGAAAATCTCGTGTGTGTGTGTTTATTATGCAAGTGCCAGACCAAGTCAAATTCCTAGTATGAGAAAACTTCCTCCACGAACGAACGAATTCTGCTTCTCATTCCACCTGACGCCTTATCATTTCTCTCCGTGTCTTTTCCAGGCAGACTTGACTCCCAGCAGCAGCCATGTGAACTTAGGGTCCCCAGGATTGGCTGAATCGGACCGCTCCCCTCCCCCCTTCCCTCCTGCTCCCCCGCTCCTCCCGTGTGAGGACGAGAAGATGACTGTCACCAGTAGACAGTCCTTCAACGTCCTGACGGTCATCTTCCTCCTGCTCTCTACTGCAGGTTTGTCCATGTGTGAGTGTGTGTGTTTGTGTGTTTATCTCTCTATGCCTTCTGCATCTCAGAGAGTCAAGCTGTCGATGTGTGTTGGTGTTACAATAAGCCGTTTCCATCCAACTGTTAACAGAATTTTAAGCAAACTTTTTTGGAAGTTGCAAAAAATAAAATTCAAATTAGATGCGTTTCCATTAGCTCTGTTTAAGTGAATGAAACCCTGAGGGCATCCGGGTGGCATAGCGGTCTATTCCATTGCCTGCCAACACAGGGATCGCTGGTTCGAATCCCCGTGTTACTGCCAGCTTGGTCGGGCGTCTCTACAGAAACAGTTGGCCGTGTGTGCAGGTGGGAAGCCAGATGTGGGTATGTGTCCTGGTCACTGCACTAGCGCGTCCTCTGATTGGTCGGGGCACCTGTTCAGGGGGGAGGGAAAACTGCGTGTTCCTCCCACGTGCTACATCACCCAAGCGAAACTCTTTACTGTCAGGTGAAAAGAAGTGGTTGGCGACTCCACATGTATTGGAGGAGGCATGTGGTAGTCCGCAGCCCTCCCCGGATCGGCAGACGGGGTGGAGCAGCGACCAGGACAGCTCGGAAAATAGGGTAATTGGCCAAGTACAACTGGGGAGAAAAAGGGTGGGGGGGTGAATGAAACCATGTAGTTTTACATGTCCTATGTCATATGTCTAAATTTCAACACCTACGAAAAAGATGAACCAGTTAAGATGAAGAACCAGCTGATTGTGTCATTAGTTCTTTGATACACCATGTGGTACAACATGTGCACATCATCAGTGATGAGCCCAGGGTCATCACGTGTTGCGGGTCTTAACATCGGACACCCTAACCCGGGCAACCCAGCTGAGGGAGATCAAGCCCTAACTTTTGTCCCGGTAGTATGCCACTGCCTCTTCACCCAGAGCCAATGGGAAGCCTTTTCAGCGGCTTCCAATATGTTTCTAATGGCTCTTCTTTGCAGCCCACAAATCCTGAAGAATTCCAGGACCCAGTGTAGAGACTGGCCTGCAAAGCTCACTTCAACTGACTCATAGTGGGCCTTCCACCCATTCCTACGACACCCAGCTACAAGATCTGCATACCTGTCTCTCTTTCTTTCTTGTGCCTCCTCCATCCGGTCTTCCGAGGGCACAGTTAGGTCTAGCAAAACCACGTTGCCACGGACATCAGGACCATGTCTGGCCTGAATATGGTGGCTGCAATGGTGTCTGGGAACCTCAGTTGTCTCCCTAGATTGACTAGGAACTACCAGTCTTGCTGTTGCGAGTAGCCTACCATGGGCCTTTGACTGAGCCTGAAGTTTCTCCCCTGCTCGAACAAAGGCAATGGTGCACTTTGTTGGGTGTTGCTGCTTGCTGTAGCTGACGCCAGTGCAGGTGGTGTCTGCTACTGCCCGCTGAACTTGGTCATAGTGGTAATGATACTGCCTCTCTCTCAAGGCCTTTGGACAGCAGCTGAGGATGTGCTCCAAGGATCCCCTTTTCTGGCAGAGTGGGCAAGCATGTGAGTCCGCCAGGCCCCAGCTGAAGAGGTTAGAAGGGATCGGGAGAACATCATTCACTGACCCGGACCAGGAATTTGAATTGGTTGGGTTCCGCCTTCTAGAGTTCTGCCCAGGTGACCTTTCGGCCGGTTGTATGCTCCCACTTGGTCCTGCTTGCACATACCCACCATTCTGCTGTAGTGAATTTCCTCCACCTCTGTACATGCCTACTCCTGGATTAGCTTACGCCTCTCCTTTCCTCTGGCTTTACCGTAGTAAGGTCTTGAATTGCTCCTGAGCCCGGCCTGACCAGTTGCCACAATGCCCATCAGGATGCTGTGCTGCAACCTTGCCTCAGTCTGCTAAACTGCCTCCTGGGCGTGCCACTTCCTTCCTGTTCTGACCTCAATACCCACATAGGCTGTGGTGTAGGCAGAAATCACAGTGTGGGTGGGCACAGAGAAAATCAGCTGGGCCTAAACCATCGAAGACCACTCATACTTAATAGGTTCTGAAATGAATATGTAAACCAAAATAGGCCATTACAACTATACTTGCCTGAGTGCATGGCCATTTAATCATACAAGGCTTATACATTATCAGGTAAGGTTACAGGCACCAAGATGAACATTAACAGCATCGCATAGCCTGGCATGGCGGCCACATATTCACACACACACAGCTGACAGACCCAACATCATTATTAATCAAGCATATGGACAGAGGTATACACAAGGCCGCTGACAATTGGGGAACACCAGGTCAGTTGTCCTGGGGTTTGGGTCAAGGGAGGGTCCAGCTCCGATGGCTCCCACAGCCGCCGCCGCCGCTCTGTCAGCCCTTGGAGCACACAACGACGGACACACCACTGGAGCAGGGGGACCCACGCAAGCCCGGTTGGGATTGAGGTCCAGACTAGAAAAGAGGTTTACATACACACTACCTATGGGTGTGTACTTAAACCTTTCCCTTAGCATGCCTCAAAGTTTTGACAAGGCTGCCTTCTCTTCCTCACTTGCCTTTCTGTACTGGCTCTTGAGCTTCCTCAGTTCTTGTCTAAGTTGGGCGATCTTGACTTCCTGTTGATTTGGATTTGGTCCTGTAGTAGTTTTGGTGTCACGATTCTCCTTGATGCCGAACCTCTCCTAAGTGATACTGATTATGAAGGTGCTCATTGTCTGGAGCCTCTGGTCCACGTCACCCTGGGCTGTTGCTTCAAGGACTGATTCCACATCTTTGTCGAACTGGTGCCACTCTGACTCTTTGTTGGCAGCAGGGCACAAAACCTGGCGATGTTCTGATGGTCTACTTTGGAGTTTAGCTCACTGTGCTTGGAGATTCAGGGCACTGTGGGATGTCGCTGGGCCTAGCTCCTCCTCCCTCTCACCAGGTACTATATCAGGTGCTGGCACAGACTGCACTAGTAGTCATTTGCTCATTAGCTTGGTTCATTACCAGTATATCCATCCATTTGGGGTGCTCAGCCTCCCCCCCTCTCAGGCACCTCTGAGGGTATTTCTCTGAAAGGCTCTTCGTAGCATATTTGTGGGTGCTCCCTCTCAAGAGCTGCAGCTTGGGATGCTAACCCTCCCTGCCCCAGTTGCCATCTCTCCGAGCTGTCCACTGTCTCTCCAGTCATCACACTATTCAAGGTTGTCATCCAGCATTTTCCTGGAAGTCACTGGCATTGCCATACTGAGTTAGTTCTTTGATGCACCATATAGTGCAACCTGGACACATCATTGGTGATGGATTCATTACATTATATTTGAAATTGAAATTCTTATTCTACAAATGCATTTAGCACGTTTAGTGCATAAACTCTTTATTGACAAAAGAAAAACCCACCTCAAGCGAGCATACTTTTTGTGGGATATTAACGAAGTCTGATCAGATTTTGCCATTCCATTCAGCTTTTCTGATGCAGTACTTCATACTGCACGTAAAATGCATGGAAATATGGCTAATGTCACCTCACCAGCAGGGGTGCTGCTTTGAATTCAGGGCCCACTGACAAGATGTGGTGGCTAGGCCTCCAGCTATCATGCATCTAATATACAAGGCTGCACAATGCAAAGACCAAAGGGCCCCTTTTTCTATGGGGCCCATGGAAAGTATTAATCTCTTTTCCCTCATTAGCGGTGCCCCTGCTCACCAGCACAATATGATGTCGTCCAGAGGGCTGCATTAGAATTTATTATGATCCATCACTGAGAGGGACAGGGTTGTAAAAATTCATAGTTTAAATTTACCTGTTATATTTGTTTTCCTGTTTACTGATACTATATTTCACGCTGCTTTTGTGTATATGTGGATTATGATGTTTAATGCCCATGCCACAATAGGGCTTACTAGGGCTGCTAGTAGTCT
Organism: Lampris incognitus; assembly: GCF_029633865.1. Classification (NCBI taxonomy): domain Eukaryota; kingdom Metazoa; phylum Chordata; class Actinopteri; order Lampriformes; family Lampridae; genus Lampris; species Lampris incognitus. The sequence goes on along the minus strand of NC_079216.1, from coordinate 6,624,715 downwards.
ACATAACACAGTCACCAAAATAACTGTCTGCCAAATAGGATGTTTTGATAATGCTTTAGCATAAATGGTTACTTGGATACCCTTTTCGAGACGTACATTAATTTCACTATACGATATTTGCTCCACACCAGTGTATCCACACCGTTGAGAGGAATATAAGAGAATTTTCTCAAAAAGCCAATTAAGCTGATACCTTATGTTGATTCCATCAAAACAACAAATGGCATTTGGAATTATCCATCAGCGCTTTTAGAACTGGGTAAATGACAGAAAATTCTTGGCTAATGCAACCCCTGATGCCATCCATCCATTCTCATAAATGATCTGGGTAAGGGTGGTGGTGCCAATAGAGTTATCATATCAGCCCAGACAGTGTTCATTATAAACATAATTAAACCATCAATCACGATTTTTTGAGTTGTTGATATGCCTTCTACCAATGAAATATATCAATGTCAAACATAATTTTAACATCGGCCAAGTGAACTCCACCAATTGCTTTCAATAAAAAAAAAAAGTGATCATGCCACCCTCATTTGATTGAAATTTTCACCCCTTGCAGAGCTGCCCCGACCCGGTCGGTGATGTAGTACCGGAGATTTCGAGGAAGTCTGAGGTCAGTGGGCAGAAACTAAAAGTAAAGATGAGAAACTGTCAAGAGTCAGAAGTAAATCACCACAACCCCAGATTTAGAGACACAAACCCTTGTCCTGGCGGCACAACGGTTAGCATTGTCGCCTCACAGCAAGAAGGTCCTGGGTTTGAGCCTCGGGGTAGTCCAACCTTGGGGGTCATCCCGGGTCGTCCTCTGTGTGGAGTTTGCATGTTCTCCCCGTGTCAGTGTGGGTTTCCTCCGGGTGCTCCGGTTTCCTCCCACAGTCCAAAGACATGTAGGTCAGGTGAATCAGCCGTACTAAGTTGTCCCTAGGTATCAATGTTTGTGTGTGTTGGCCCTGTGATGGCCTGGCTGCCTGTCCAGGGTGTCTCCCTGCCTGCCGCCCAGTGACTGCTGGGATAGGCTCCAGCATCCCCACAACCCTGACAGCAGGATAAACAGTTTGGATAATGGATGGATGGATGGACACCCTTCTCCCACTTCCCCTTCAATCCCACTAGCAAGTATTGTTCTGATGTCTTCAATGGAGACAAGCTGAGACCATGTGCTGGATTACGCTTTAACAGAGCTGCAGATTTTCTACTTTACACATTTTCCATTATTAATCGTTTGAGATGGGCGGCACGGTGACGCAGTGGTTAGCGCAGTTGCCTCACAGCATGAAGGTCCTAGGTTCAAGCCCCGGGGTAGTCCAACCTTGGTGGGTCATCCCGGGTCGTCCTCTGTGTGGAGTTTGCATGTTCTCCCCATGTCTTGCAATCTTTACAAAGATGGAATTTTTCTATAATGCAACACACCGCTTTTAAAATTTACTTGGTACAGTGAAGAAGTTCAGACTGACATTACACTGAAACTGCTTTCCCCAGTAAAGAGGCCCTGGATCTCTCTCTTTTTTTGGTTAGCTCTCATAGTTAATGCAAGAGCCAAAGCCTTTTCTGTATCCCACATACAAGAGGTGTTAATGGAATTAACAAGATGGCTATGTTTACAACAGTGCCTTGAACGGGAACAGCTGTTTTTCCCCCTTAAAAAGCTCAAGAATTCCCCCTGTCTCCTCTCTTTAAAAACCTTTAAGTCGTGCGTGATTAGAGGACTTTATGGTCCACTTCCAATGATGAGGCGCTTTGCTTCCTTACTGCTACCTCGCCAACCTATAACTGTTGACCCCTTCTTTATGTCCCGTGGATTTATGGGACGTTCACTATACGGGCTGTTTTCAGAACCGTCAGACTGGTGAAAAATAAAAATGTCTTTAAAAAAATGTCAAATTCTCCCGGGGGACATTTATGAATACAGTGGCATAATTCATCAGTTTGCCAATTATGATTGGACCTGGTGATTTAAAGAAACATTTTGTCAAGTCAAAGGAATACAAAAGTGGAACGGTTTGCAGATTTTCAAGCCATGATGTTTGTATTTGACCCTGGATGTTGTCTAGTAAGTGCCAAACTTAAATGGGCAGTGTTTTCTCTCATTGTGAAATCGGCACTTGACGTTCAATATTCACATCCACCCATCCAGTCAGCATCTGGTCAGTTTGACTTCATAGAGGCAGGATGGCCAACCTAATGGAAGCAAGTTCATTAAAACTTACTACTACTACTACTTTCGGCTGCTCCCGTTAGGGGGCGCCACAGCGGATCATCCGTTTCCATCTCTTCCTGTCCTCTGCATCTTCCTCTGTCACACCAGCCACCTGCATGTCCTCCCTCACCACATCCATAAACCTCCTCTTTGGCCTTCCTCTTCTCCTCTTCCCTGGCAGCTCCATATTCAGCATCCTTCCCCCAATATACCCAGCATCTCTCCTCCACACATGTCCAAGCCATCTCAATCTTGCCTCTCTTGCTTTGTCTCCAAACCGTCCAACCTGAGCTGTCCCTCTAATATACTCGTTCCTAATCCTGTCTTTCTTCATCACTCCCAATGGAAATCTTAGCATCTTCAACTCTGCCACCTCCAGCTTCACCTCCTGTCTTTTCATCAGTACCACTGTCTCCAAACCATACAACATAGCTGGTCTCACTACCATCTTGTAAACCTTCCCTTTAACTCTTGCTGGTACCCTTCTGTCACAAATCACTCCTGACACTCTTCTCCACCCACTCCACCCTGCCTGCACTCTCTTCTTCACCTCTGTCCTGCACTCCCCGTTACTCTGGACAGTCGACCCCAAGTATTTAAACTCGTACGCCTTTGTCACCTCTACTCTTTGCGTCCTCACCATTCCACTGTCCTCCCTCTCATTCACGCTTACGTATTCCGTCTTGCTCCTGCTGACTTTCATTCCTCTTCTCTCCAGTGCATACTTCCAAGACTTGCATCACTTGCTCCTCATGCAGCTCATCACAGGCTGGACCTCGGCCCAAATCCCAGCGGGTGGGGGCATCAATGATGATAATACTGGGTTACATTTATATAGCGCTCTATCTAGACACCCAAAGTGCCTCACATTGAAGGGGGGAAACTCACCTCAACCACCACCAATGAATGAGAGCACCGCTTTAATCTGGTTTTATCAGGTTCCCAACAGGAAGGACACAAAAGGCAGAGACAAAAGACCGGCTAATCGAATTTCTCATAAGTGCACTCTCCGCTGAAGAGCTGTGACGTGCCTTTGCATCGACAGTGAGAAAGCTAAAACAAGAACGAGATGAAAGGAAATGCAATCTGCCAACCCTGAAGCAACAGTCTGAATGAACAAAACACAGAATCAGAGCACAGCCAGCAGGCAATAAAAGGAGTACAGTGTAGTGTGATGTAGTGTATTGTAGTAAAATTTAACTGGGTGTTATGTGGTATAGTATAATATAGTGTGGTAAGTATCATTATTGTTGTAATTATTATCATCATTATTATTATATTATATATTATTATTGTAGTATTAATTCAACGTAGTGTAGTGTAATGTAATATACTGCCATGTAATGTAGTGTGGTGTACTTTACTGTAACAATGTAATATCATGTAGTTTGGTGTAATGTAGCTTAATTTCATGTAATGTAGTGTAGTATAGAACATACCCATCCATAGGATTAGTGGTTGTGTGATGGACAGGTTGACGGACAAGACAAGACAGGAGTCTCTGTGGACTATGAAGTTTGCGGATGACATTGTGATCTGTAGAAAGAGTAGGGTGCAGGTTGAGGACAGCCTGGAGAGGTGGAGGTATGTACTGGAGATAAGAGGAATGAAAGTCAGTAGGAGCAAGTCGGAATACATATGCATGAATGAGAGGGAGGACAGTGGAATGGTGAGGAGGCAAGGAGTAGCGGTGACGAACGTGGATGAGTTTAAATACTTGGGGTCGACTGTTCAAAGTAGCGGGGAGTGCAGAAGAGAGGTGAAGAAGCGAATGCCGGCAGGGTGGAGTGGGTGGAGAAGAGTGTCCGGAGTGATTTGTGACAGAAGGGTACCAGCAAGAGTTAAAGGGAAGGTTTACAAGATGGTAGTGAGACCAGCTATGTGGCACTGACGAAAAGACAGGAGGTGGAGCTGGAGGTGGCAGAGCTGAAGATGATAAGATTTTCACTGGGAGTGATGAAGAAGGACAGGATTAGGAACAAGTATAATAGAGGGACCGCTCAGGTTGGACGGTTTGGAGACAAAGCAAGAGAGGCAAGATGGAGATGGTTTGGACATGTGTGGAGGAGAGATGCTGGGTATACTGGGAGAAGGATGCTGAATATGGAGCTGCCAGGGAAGAGGAGAAGAGGAAGGCCAAAGAGGAGGTTTATGGATGTGGTGAGGGAGGACATGGAGGTGGCTGGTGTGACAGAGGAACATGCAGAGGACAGGAAGAGATGGAAACGGACGATCCCGCTGTGGCGACCCCTAACGGGAGCAGCCGAAAGTAGTAGCGGTAATGTGATGTAACAGTGTAATGTAGTGTGGTGTACTTTAGTGTAACATAGTGTACTGTAACAGTGTAATATAATGTCGTTTGGTGTAGTGAAGCTTAATTTGATGTAGTGTAGTGTAGTACAGTGAAGTTTAGTATATTGTAACTTGATGTAACGTAGTAGTGTGGTGTGCAGTTCACTTTGTGGGTGAGTGAATGAGTGATTAAGTGAGCAGGTATGAGCGACAGTGATTTACTGATATAGGGAGTGTGTCGGTTATGCGGGCATGTTTAGTGGGTGGTTGGCGACTCCATCACCAAAGTAAGCCTTTCCATCATGATTTCATCATGCTGTCCTCGCTAACGGTGATACATATGTGGTAGATTGCATCTCCAGGCGAAATTGAACGTTGATTCTCCGCGCTATATCCAGTAACAGACTGTGACAGGATGCCAAACAGCTGATCCTGATTGGTTCCGAGCGTGTCAGACAAGTGTTTTTTTTTGGTCTTGGGTCCGTCATGATGTGTGTGTTAACCATCGTCAACGCTGTAAATTGACACTCATTATACTCCGGTCCATTCCTCTGACAAGATTGGTAATTGGTGATTGTCTGGAGAAGCCTCAGCTGCCACAGCAAGTTTCCCTGATTTCAATTACAGACTGAAACCCTCTTCCTTGCCACATTCCATATTCCTTCTCTATACTGAAGACCTTTCTGAGCCTCCCAGAGAAAACAAACAACGTCCGGGCGTAGTGTCCACAGTGGGAGACCTGAATTTCAAATTTGCCCTTTGAAAGGGTTGCTGGTTCAACCGACTGACAGCATAGATTGTGTCCAAGTGCTCTTGAGCAAGACACTTACCCTTATCTGCTCAGCCATTGTGCGTTGCCCTGGATGACAGCATCATCTATATTATTAAAATGTAAATGCATTTTTAAGTCATTATTCGCAAATGAATCCGACCTCCTAATGTTTCTTTTTTTCTGGATATTATTTCGTCACCTTCCTAAAATAATGGCCTTAGTCATATATTGTCATAACCTTTTTGTGTGAAATGATTAAGAAATATCATATATTCTATATTTGTTTCAGTTTATTCTGTTTTTTGAAAAACGTGAAAATATGACTTAGGCCATTATTCTAAGAAGGTGATGATTTTTACCTCTCACCTAAAAAAGATGCTTTTCTGTCTTTCAGATGAACTGGAGGCAGAATAATTCTAATTCTAAGCAACAGAATGAAGTGATTCGTCACTGAATTCCAAATCAATTCGGCACAGTGGCGCAGTGGTTAGTGCAGTCGCCTCACAGCAAGAAGGTCCTGGGTTCGAGCCCCGGGGTAGCCCAACCTTGGGGATCGTCCCGGATCGTCCTCTGTGTGGAGATTGCATGTTCTCCCCGTGTCTGCGTGGGTTTCCTCCGGGTGCTCCGGTTTCCTCCCACAGTCCAAAGACATATAGGTCAGGTGAATCAGCCGTACTAAATTGTCCCTAGGTGTGAATGTGTGTGTGTGTGTGATGGCCTGGTGGCCTGTTCACGGTGTTGCCACACCTGCCACATAATGACTGCTGGGATAGGCTCCAGCATCCCCGCGACTCTGAGAGCAGGATAAGCGGTTTGGATAATGGATGGATGGATGGTCACTGATCCGAGTAAACCTCCATACCAGCTGTTCTTAATCAGGTCCTCAGGTACCACCAATACAGTTGGTTTTCTGTTCTGCAAGGTAGTTCATTACATTCACCTGTTGTTTCAGGACTAAAACCACCCTTATAGAAGGCTGGACTAACTGGAACAACAGGTGGCTGTAATGAGCTACCTGGTAGAACGGAAAACCGGCAGTGCGGGTGGTACCTGAGGACCTGATTGTGAACCAGTATCCTAGATGACGAAGAACTTCCTTCTGGTTTCTCAGCGTTTTCAGCATCCCTAAGACTCCTCTCTCTCTCCTCCACAGCCCTCTCAGCTCATTACCGAGTGTGTGAACCGTACTCCGACCACAAGGGACGCTACCACTTCGGCTTCCACTGTCCGCGCCTTTCAGACAACAAGACCTACATGTTCTGCTGCCACCACAACAACACAGCCTTCAAATACTGCTGCAACGAGACGGAGTTCCAGACGGTCATGCAAATCAACCTCACCACCACCGCCGATGGCTACGCACACAAGTGAGTCATAAAAATAATTTGAAAATAGTATATTAGTGACTGGTAATGACAAAATGTGTGGTAATTGTAGGAGCAGCTCTGCTGAATTATCCCACTAGGAATAATGGGTTCTGTGCCCCCAATTATAGTACCCCCATACAATGTGTTAGACATCTACTCTGTCAAGCACCCATCCATTCAATGGGTTGGCAAGAATCTTTAATTCCCTAAGGAATTAAAGAATGGATGAATGAAAGCCACTTTACTGAATGTACAACTATCATAGATAATAAGCAAATTCAGATTTCACTTTTTTCTGGGCGAGGGCCCATGGTGTTTCTGGTCCCAAAGGTGGGCCATTCATACTGGGTCTGTAATCCTGGCACTGGTAGCAATTAATGTCACAATGTTCTTATATCAACCTTGGGGGTCGTCCCGGGTCATCCTCTGTGTGGAGTTTGCATGTTCTCCCCATGTCCGTGTGGGTTTCTTCCGGGTGCTCCAGTTTCTTCCCGCAGTCCAAAGACATGTAGGTCAGACAAACCGGCCAAACTAAATTGTCCCTACGTGTGAATGTGTTGGCCCTGTGATTGCCTGGCATCCTGTCCAGGGTGTCCCCCCACCTGCCGCCCAATGACTGCTGGGATAGGCTCCAGCATCCCATGACCCTGCTTAGGATAAGCGGCTTGGATAATGGATGGATGGATGTTCTTATATTTATCCATTATCTGTGAATTATGAACTGTGGAAAATCATTTAAACTGCACAATAATACCGTAGTTGTACCTCATGAAGACCATCCTTGCGAGCACATTCTTCATGAAGATTTGAATTGCAGTGTAGTTAGAGAACATGTATTGTTCAGTAGAACCAAATATCAACCTATCACCAGAATACAGAAATTCTAGTGTTAAATAGTAAACACAACTGTAATAATGATCATAATAATCCATCCTGCAACAAAAACAGTGAAGGAACTGCAAATAAAAGCTAATACAACAAACAAACAAATTAGATTATGTTAACATAAACAGATGACCAAAGTGAAATTAAAAAATGATTGACAGAATTACATCAAACTCCAGGTGTCGGTGGCCCTCAGTGGATTTTCAATTTCAATGAATCGGAGCCACGCTGTTGGAAAATACGGTGCGGTCAAGTGGAAGCTCTTGCAGAGTTCTGAGAGTGAACAGTGAGGCGAAACGATGGGAAAACAGCTGCCTCCAGCCTTTCAGGAGTGACATCTCCTCAAATGAGACAGAAAGAGCCTCTCACGGGCTAGCTCCTCTGCCCCCCCCCCCCCCCCGGACAGTGTAACACTTATTGACATCATTTGCCTTCTGCACAAAAGGGTGCGCTGCCATTGATCTACACCCACGGTACAGCGGGACTAGAGAGATGCTGAAAGCAACCGGTGTGGTGTGAATATGACGCCTCCACATGGCAGCGCACCGGAGCAGCTAGGTGTCAAGAGCAGGATACTCCATCTAGTATCACCATCACACTGCACTGTGGACTGTGCCGTCGTACACAATCCTGTGTGAGGAGTCATGGCACTGTCTAATGCTGTAAACAGTCGTACTACGGTATATCAGACTATAATAACACACTACATACATTTTATACACATGCATACAGTACATGTACACATACATAAGGACATGAGTACAGATACATCTGTAAAAAAGACGGCCATGGGGCATCCAGGTAGCGTAAGCGGTCTATTCTGTTGCCTACCAACACGAGGATTGGCGGGTTGAATCCCCGTGTTACCTCCGGCTTGGTCGGGCTCAGACACAATTGGCCGTGTCTGCGGGTGGGAAGCTGGGTATGTGTCCTGTTCGCTTCACTAGCGCCTCCTCTGGTCAGTCAGGGCGCCTGTTCAGGGGAGAGGGGGAACTGGGGGGAATAGCGTGATCCTCCCACGCACTACGGCCCCCTGGCGTTACTCTTTACTGTCAGGTGAAAAGAAGCGGCTGGCGACTCCACATGTATTGGAGAAGGCATGTGGTAGTCTGCAGCCCTCCCCGGATTGGCAGGGGGGATGGAGCAGCGACCGGGATGGCTCGGAAGAGTGGGGTAATTGGCCAGATACAATTGACACTCACACCTACATACTTACTGATAGTAAATACAAACAGACAGACAGACAGTACATACATGCTAAGCACGTAGGTAAATGTTTTATGTTGTGTTACGTCTGACCACACCAAGCTGTACCATTCCATCGTCCCGTGTGGACAAATGGTCTTAATACACTCGCCACTCCACCGTGGAGGTTGGCGATGGAGGGAACTGGTCCTCTGGCTTCACGGGAGCTCTCAGAAGGCGGTGTGGGTGACAAAAATGCCGCTGTCTCTCCACTAATGTCCTCTCAGCGGGACTCTGCTTCTGGCTTGCCACACTGCCTCGCAGGTCGTGATATTTCATTTGAGCGGCAGGTCGCCTGGTGGGGAGCTGTTTAATCTTGGCTTTACTGGACAGCGGGGCCGGGAGAATGATATTTCTATTTCTAACGCCACCGCGGCGAGTTAAACTGCCCATAACCTGTCTCCTTCCCCCCTCTCCACCTGCCTGGTTGAAGTGGACAGAGATTAAAACTTTATTACCATTCAAGGTAAGATAGATATTTGCCTCGGAGGGGTTTTACCGTCCACGTATTGAAGTACATGTGCAGTAGTTCCTCTCGTAGAGGGATTTTTTTTTGCAGGCCAACACAGTTTATCTGTTTTGACTGTCTAAATTATATAGGATTTTGGTTAAACGTCTGAAACAGTGTGTATGGACATCTTGTTCTATGTTATAATCTTCAAAAATGAACACGAGTTTGAAGCATTAACACCACAGATACTACATAAGTGCTGCAAAATTCACAAGTTAAGATTTAACGATTAGTTTTATTTCACAGAACAAAACAGCCATATCTCTATTTGAGACGGACAACAAAAAAACCTTTTCTTGTCGCCCATAGAGGAAGAGCTGATGGAACCTATCGTTTTAAAAAATGTCAGCTTACTTCCGGGTTTTAAGATTTAAAACCTGACCAGTCAGGCAGAGATCTCTTTTTAATCGCAACTCCCGTGCCTTCCACGCCAGCTCGCCACAACTTTTCGTTTTAGTTGGCAGCCGCCTTATTTAAAACATCTTGCCGCGCACCTGCATGTGGTAGTCTGCAGCCCTCCCCGGATCGGCAGAGGGGGTGGAGCAGCGGAAGAGTGGAGTAATTGGCCGGATGCGGTGGGGGGGGGGGGGGGGTGTCAAAAAATGTAACTACACTGACGTGTTCAATTTTTTTCCGAGAAGCATTAATATGTATTTTCCCATTGAAATATACTATTCTCGGGTTATCTGGGTAGTGTAGCGGTCTATTTCGTTGCCTACCAACACGTGGATCGCCGGTTCAAATCCTCGTGTTACCTCGGCTTGGTCGGGTGTCCCTACAGACACAATTGGCTGTGTCTGGGTGGGAAGCCAGATGTGAGTATATGTCCTGGTCGCTGCACTAGCGCCTCCTCTCGTCGGTCGGGGCACCTGTTCGAGGGGGAACTAGGGGGAATAGCGTGATCCTCCCATGCGCTACGTCCACCTGGCGAAACTCCTCACTGTCAGGTGAAAAGAAGCGGCTGGCGACTCCACATGTATCGGAGGAGGCATATGGTAGTCTGCAGCCCTCGCCGGGTTGGCAGAGGGGGTGGAGCAGAGACCGGGACGGCTCAGAGAGCAGGTGATTGGCCAGGTACAATTGGGGAGAAAAGTGGGGGAAAATACCCCCCTCAAAAAAAAAGAAATACACTTTTCTATTCAACTTACATCACTTTAATGCTATTTACTTTGATGTATACTATGAACCTGTGTAATGAGGATTCATGTTGGCCCTAAAAACAGATGAGTCAACCATGGTCTGTAAATAAAGAGGTGGATAAACTGCATTTATGTGTTTACCCTCAATTACACCACTATTGTGAATGATTGTGCAGCTATTTGGGCCTTTTGTTGGACTCACAACCTGTCCATATTGTCTGCGATCCACCCAATGCATGCTGGGATAGACCCCAGCCTCCTGTGACTCTGATCTGGAATGAATGAATAAAGACAGTGAAGTAATGAATGAATAAGTGAATCCATAGCTGAAATGGGCTCGAAACGAATTGGCAGTGGGAATGAGCCATCTGAGAATAATGTTGGAAAAACACCACGAAAATCCACAAGTACAACTGACAGAAAATCAATTGCATCTCTTTCTCCCCCCTGAAGTTGTCACGTTTACTATTACATAACATTTGTTTTAGTTTTGTAGTGATGATTCACTCCTCCACAGACTACCTGCATCTTCTGGTTTGCTTAGCTGGAAAGTTCCCTTGGTATGGAAGGCTTTGCTGCCCTCAAAACCGGCTAAACAGACAAATTAAATTACCGACCAACCGTGAGCAGTGACTTAAAAGAGGTGAGGAGAGGTAAATGCAATTAAAAACACATTTAGATTTCGGTGCTGTTAAAGTATATGCCCGCTGTGGTGCTCATTCAAGCGACTCAAATGCATTTCAAACCATTTAGTCAGATAGATATCCCCAAGGCCACATCACTCTCCAGCAGAAACGGATTCAATTTGGGTAGTGGACTTGAAGAATTCGGGCGACTGTTTTTAAATAAGCTTCAATGACTTTAGTCAAAGACTCTAGGAAGTGTTTGTGTATGACAAAGGATGGATCTCTCACTAAATTCATCTGTTTGGGGGTTATTTCTTGAATACTCTGTCTCTAAATACCAGGAAAAAATGTCAGTAACACATTTTCTTTTCCCCTTAATGGATGTTGAGTGCCTCCAAGACCCTGAATTGGATTAAGTGGGCGTAGATAATGGTTGGTTGGATGGATGGATGGATGAGTGTCGCATTCAAACAAGACTGAATCACCTTCTTTTAGTGGTATCCTCCAATAACTCGCCTAACTGCATTAAATCATACATCACTCACAAAGACATTTATTATGGCTATCTTCTCAAGGGCTCCTTCTTTAATGTAGTATGAAACTATTGGTAACGGTTTGCCTTGTTGTAAATCTATGGACGTTGTCAGGCTGAGAGGAAATTCATTCCCACATTACACAAAAATCAGTTTGAGGTGGAAACCCGGATCACAAATTTAGCAAAGTTAGATTTGTCCAAATGAGACAGATCAACAAGTACTAATGAAATTCCTCATAAAAAAGGTAGCTAACGGAACAGATGGATGAAGGGTTTTTTTTGTGGTAAATCTTTTTTTAATGCAAAGCATACATGCTCAGTACAACCCTGCCTATATACATATTGACTCTGGATACCAGTTAGCTGAACTACAGACTTTGGTTTCGGTTTCTGAATAGGTTTACAGAAGCCCCTGAGAGACCAGACCAGTTCAAGGTCACCTTGATGGGTAGGTCTTACGCAAGCCGGTGCTGGTTAGCCTAATTTCTGCTTCCAACCAGAGATAGTTTGAATTATAATCAAGACAATGCACTCTGTTTAGAAAAGGACAGTTTTAAGTTCTAAGACGGCACTGACAAGTAAGACCATGTGAAGTCATGCTGTCAGCAAAACTGGCCAACCGAAGCACCTTTGTCTGCATATCATTAAGAATAGCAATTACAAGTGTAAAAGACTGCTGTAAACAATACTTGAATTAAAAATTGTAATTTCAATGATTCCTGAGGTGGTAGACAATGCATGCATTTCTTACATATCCTCATACCATACATGAACTTAGCGCTCACATGTGGCCTAGAGGGAAGTGACACGTTCACAAAGTAAAGAAATATCTGGAAATGGAAACAAGGAAAAGTAGAAGAGTGCACTTCGTAGAGTGCAGATCCCCGCCAGGTATATCTTCCCTTCTCCGGTGCTCGGACTTGGGCAAAAAACCAGCTGAGCAGTTAGCACTCAGCTGGGGTAAACAACAAGTTTTTCAAAGGTTTTGAATCACCGCAGCCTCAAGAAGTCCTTGATCATACAGCCATAACTTTGCACAAACATTATTAGGCTGATAGGTCCGGTAGTACGCGAGATTAGCAGCGCACAGATACACACACGGACAGAAAAAACAGTGTTTTTCCTCCCATTATTAGACTTTTGCGCAGCGCCCAAGTTGATTGAATTGTAAATTTGGAAAAAAAATTTTGAATATGCAGCACTCAAGCTAAAACGTTTAACTAATGCAAACGTTTTGCATGTCAGTCTGTGGATGTGCAGCCTCCAAGGTGGACACTCGCACGAATGCGACCAAGTTTAATATGAACTTGCACTTTCCAAAAAGAAAAGGTTTGCTATACGACCATTTTGGTCACAGTGTAGTAGCTCTGCCTTCACTAATGTTCCAGAAAACCACAGTTAGATCAGCTCTGGCTTCAGACAAAAGGCAGATCACAGCTGTGGTCGAGCGAGCTAGAGGGTAAATTAAGAGAGGGACCGGCAAATAGCAAGAACACACATTTTTCAAAAGGTTTTTAATCTCTGCAACTACGAGAGGTCCTTTATCATACAGTCATAACTGTGTACAAAAAAATATTGGGCTGATAGGTCAGTTTTTCCCAACAGCGCTACGGGTAATTCTGCCTCTGATTGGTTAAGGTTAGGGTTAGTCAATCACAGGCATGAGAACGCTTTTGTCAGACAGAAGTTCGATCTAAAGTTAGTTAGAAAAACAACAGATGTCTCCAAGCTACCACCTGGTGGACATAATAAACAAAATAAGAATACAGTGAGCAAAAACCATTGGTATAAATCAATTTTATGTTTCATCCTGTGTTGTGTTGCCTCCTTTGATACCTGCCATTGTTTTGGTTTAACGGTGATGTCACACTACCGGATATCCCTCCCTGTTCAACCAATCAGCTTTGGTTAAAGGTCTGTGGAGGAGGGAATCATCACTATAAAACTAAAAATAAACTTCAAATCCCTTCCTTGTCAGCAGACGGTAAATCTCAGCTTGACCACGTGCTCGAAGGTTGTGAAATTCTAGAAGCCATGACGCACATGAAAGGAGGGAAATCTGCTGGTCTGCTGCACTTCCAATTGAAATCTATGAACTATTTAAGGACAAACTGGTAAGCCCATTGAAGGATATGTACGAGGAGTCTTTTCAAAATCGATGTCTGCCTCCTTCTCTAAGAAGCGCATTAATCACATTGATTTTAAAACCGTATAAGCCACCCACCAAAATTGAGTGTTTTAGACCTATATCTCTTGAACTCAGATGCTAAGATATTAGCTAAAATCTTAGCCTTAAGATTGGAGAAATGCCTCCCATCTGTAATAGGTATAGATCAGAATGGATTTATAAAAAGAAAAAAAATTATTTATAACTTGTGAAAGAGGCACAAGATGCCAGTATTCTGTCAATCGATGCTGAAATACTATTCGATAGAGCTGAACGGTCCACAACAGAGCACTACAGATGCGATGTTTGCTTTGAGAATGTTGATGGACAAGTATAGAGAAGGCCAGAAGAAGTTGCATTGTGTCTTTGTGGATTTAGAGAAAGCATACGACAGGGTGCCGAGAGAGGAGGTGTGGTATTGTATGAGGAAGTCGGGAGTTGCAGAGAAGAATGTAGGCGTGGTGCAGGATATGTATGAGGGAAATGTGACAATGGTGAGGTGTGCAGTTGGAATGACAGATGGGTTCGAGGTGGGGGTGGGATTACTTCAAGAATCGGCTCTGAGCCCTTTCTTGTTTGCAATGGTGATGGACAGGTTGAAGGACGAGATCAGGCAGGAGTCTCCGTGGACGACATTGTGATCTATAGTGAGAGTAGGGTGCAGGTTGAGGACAGCCTGGAGAGGTGGAGGTATGCACTGGAGAGGAGAGGAATGAAAGTCGGTAGAAGCAAGACGGAATACCTATAGGTGAATGAGAGGGAGGACAGTGGAATGGTGAGGATGCAAGGAGTAGCGGTGACGAAGGCATATGAGTTTAAATACTTGGGGTCAACTGTCTAAAGTAACAGGGAGTGCAGGCAGGGTGGAGTGGGTGGAGAAGAGTGTAAGGAGTGATTTGTGACAGAAGGGTACCAGCAAGAGTTAAAGGGAAGGTTTACAAGATGGTTGTGAGACCAGCTATGTTATATGGTTTGGAGAAACTGGCACTGATGAAAAGCCAGGAGATGGCGCTGGAGGGGGCAGAGTTGAAGATGCTAAGATCTTCATTGGGAGTGATGAAGAAGGACAGGATTAGGAACGATTATATTAGAGGGACAGCTCAGGTTGGACGGTTTGGAGACAAAGCAAGAGAGGCCAGACTGAAATGGCTTAGACGTGTGGAAGAGATGCTGGGTAAATTGGGAGAAGGATGCTGAATATGGAGCTGCCAAGGAAGAGGAAAAGAGGAAGTTTATGGATGTGTTGAGGGGGGACATGCAGGTGGCTGGTGTGACAGAGGACGATGCAGAGGACAGGAAGAGATGGAAACGGAAGATCCACTGTGGCGACCCCTAACGGGAGCAGTCGGAAGTAGTAGTAGTAGTAGTAGAGATGAATGGTCATATTTATTCGAAGTACTCTCTCGTTTTGGTTTCAGTGTTGACTATCCAGTAGGTTAGAATTCTGTGCTTTTGACCAGTGGCAGAAGTTGTGACCAATAACATTATTTCTGAACTGTTCGATCTGTACCATGGAACACATAAAGGGGGCCCTCTGGCCCCCCTGGTATTTGTTTTAGCGTTAGAACCCATGGCCAACACTATTAGATATCACCCCATTAGAGGAATTTGAACTGCTGATGTAGCACATCATATGCAGATGATGCGCTTCTTTTTCTGACAGACCTGGATCAGTCTATTTCAGCTCTCACTGATATGATTAAGAGATTTGGGAAATTCTTAGGGTATCGAGTCAATAAAACTAAATATTCTATCCTCTTTCTCAATTAACAGGAAAGACTCCATCTCACAATTCAACATCCCTTCATGAATACTTCCAAAGGATTTAATTATCTTCGTATTTTTATTACCCCTCATCTGAGCACGTTAATCCCTGCCAATTATGATCCAGTCATATCAAAAGTGAGTGAATCTTTAAGCAGATGGATTTCTCTTCCCTTTTCCTTAATCGATTGCAAAATGAACGTCCTTCCCAAATTTCTATACTTATTTCAATCTATCCCACTCACACCCCATCTGAAGTTTTTCCCAAATATGAAGAAAGGCTTCGCCAATTTCATCTGGAACAATAGACGCCCAACTTTTGCCTCACTTTACTATATCTCCCATATGACAGAGGGGGCCTAAAGGTAACAAACCTATTATGGTACTATTGGTCAGCCCAATTAACAGCTGCCTTCTTGTGAGTTCCTTCGAAACCGCATTTACCCTGGGTAAAAATCAAATCATTGGCCTCAAACGGGCTAGGTTTAAATGCCTACTTGTATTCTGATTCTTGTAAGAATTCAAAGAAAATCACTCAACCCATTTGTTAGAAATACTCTGTTGCTGTAAAGCCCCTTGAGGCAAATTTGTCATTTTTGATATTAGGCTATACAAATAAAACTGACTTGACTTGATATGGCATGAGGTGTAGAATGCTCTAAGCGAAATTCCACCTCTATCACGCTTCTCCCCTATTTGGGGTAACGCAGACTTCAGACCTAGGGAGAATGATCTAGGAGTCAAGTAATGGTCACAAAAAGGCATCAATAGGATCATAGCTCGTTATAATGGACATTATTGATGTCATTTAATAAGCTCAAAGAAAAGCACAATGTTCTGCCGTCCCACATCTTTAAATACTTACAACTACGCAGCTTTATGAGTTCAAAGCAAAATCATTCACTTAAGTGTCCCCCTGTAATAGTACTAGAACAGTTCGCGACCCAGCACCAACATAGTAGAGGACAGATCTCTCTACTTTATATATTCTCATTTTAGTCTAAAGAATCATCTCTGACTCCAAAAGAACATAATGGAGTGACGATTTGTATGAGAATGTTCTGTATTGTGAATGGAGTCGGGTATGCACTAAGGCCCAAAGCCTCTCGTTAAATTCTAGACTTAAACTGATTCAATGCAAATAGATAATGAGAATGTACATTACCCCTGTAAAGATAAATAAATGTAATCCAGACATTATGCACACCTGTGTTATGTACTAAACTCATAAAGGAACCTTTTCCACTGTATTTGGGATTGTGAGAAGATGCAAACATTTTGGAAAGAAGTAGTAATTTCAATTTCCAAAGTAATTACTCAACCCATCTCTCTCAGTCCCAAACTCTACATCTTGGGCCTATACCCTGAAAATCTATCTTTGAGAAGACATGAGATTAAAATGCTTGATCTCTGCTTAATTCACACGAAACGCCTGATCTCTATCTTCTGGAAAAATGTGTCATGTCCTCATATCAGCCACTGGCTTAAAGAACTATGATCCTGTCTTGCACTGAAAAAACTAACATATAGCCTCAAATGTAAGCTCTATGAACTCTACAAAATCTAGGGCCTTTTTCTATGTCTTCTCGAAAGTGAATATCTGCAACACACTCACTCATGAATCCTCTCCTAGCATGTCCTATATAGGAATTTGATAATATAGTATGTACTTTTACATTGACAATATCTAGTATTTTTAAGCTATGCTCTACATTTGTATGACACACTTCATGTTTTTACTGCTCTATTGTCTGCACATGCGCTGTACTTTATATGTCTAAATGGAAATGCACTGTTTACTTTATCTGATTACCATAGCTGTCACTCCTGTTTTTGTTTGTTTGTGTGTTTTTCGTTAATCAATGAGATGTTTTGGGGTGGGGGGTCAAGTGTATATATTGTATGTAACTTATACACTTGTTCCTTGATTTGATTTTCATCAAAAATCCCAATAAACAACTTCTTCAAAAAAAATATATACACATGCTTGTTAGACAAAAGATTACAGTGTTCATGTGTTTGTAAGATGATGGCAGGACAGTACATATTTGTGCACAGATTTTGATTATAAAGTTTCAAGATTTTCCTCCAAGGAGAATACAGATTTTGTCATTGGTACATAAATCGTGGAACATGTCTACTTTTTGGTAGATTTTTGAAAAGTAAGTGTATCTAATGGCTTTGTATTATGGGAGAAGGAAGTGTTCTTCACTATATTTTTCAAAGGAGGTGTTGGATTCACTTAAAAGTGTTTTCCCAAATGTTTCTACATAACTGTGTTAAGTAACTTCTAAGCAACCTACATTATCAATATGTGCTCAAGGAATTCATGTTTACCTAACAGTTGTGCAGAACCAATTGACATAACATTTTTAAGTAAATCCAACATTTCATCATTTTGAGTGTGAAATGAAAGAAAGAATAATAATTCTATCCCTCGCTCTCTCTGCAGTAACTACACTGCCCTGATTGGCGTTTGGATCTACGGCTTCTTCGTGATGGTGCTTCTGGCTCTGGACTTCCTGTACTATTCGGCCATCAACTATGAGCTGTGCCGGGTCTACCTGGAGAAGTGGGGCCTTGGGGGTCGCTGGCTGAAAAAGGCCCGGAGTCAGTGGCACCAATCCCTCCCGGAGGAGAGCGAAGCCCAGGGTCAGGTCCAACCCATGATCCCTGGCCACTTCCAGCCCAGACACAGCCTGCGAGGGGAGAGCCACAGCCCCACGCTCCTAGCTCACAACACATCCACCGCCTGGTGAGTCACTGGTCACGTTTCCATCCAGCGTCCCAAGAAATTCAAAGCAAATAATTCAATGATGCGAAAAACCAAACACAACACGAATTCTAATGCGTTTCCATCAAATCAGTTTAAACAGATAATATCATGCAAGTGGGCGGCACAGTGGTGCAGTGATTAGCGCGGTTGCCTCACGGCAAGAAGGTCCTGGGTTCGAGCCCTGGGGTAGTCCAACCTTGGGGGTCATCCCGGGACGTCCTCTGTGTGGAGTTTGCCTGTTCTCCCTTTGTCTGCATGGATTTCTTCCGGATGCTCCGGTTTCCTCCCACAGTCCAAAGACATGTAGGTCAGGTGAATCGGCCATACTAGATTGTCCCTAGGTGTGAATGTGTGTGTGTGTGTGTCAGCCCTGTGATGGCCTGGTGGCCTGTCCAGGGTGTTTCCCCGCCTGCCGCCCAATGACTGCTGGGATAGGCTCCAGCATCCCTGAGAGCAGGATAAGCGGTTCGGATAATGGATGGATGGATATCATGAAAGTAGGTCTATGTGTCCTATGTCAGTTTCCTCCAATCCAGTGCTCAAGCTTGGGAAACAACACTCTATGATGTAACACCACTGAGAAAGATGGACAGTCGATGAAGAACTGATTTACAACCGACAAGTTTTTATTGCTCTATTGCAGCGGTGGCTAACCATGTGCCATGGAGAGCCATGTGTAGGCAGGTTTTCATTCCAGCCGGACTCCACACCAGGTGATTTCACCGACACATTGTTCCTCTTTGGCTGGAGGGTTGCTAATCAGTGAAATCACCTGGTGTAGAGTCCAGCTGGAATGAAAACCTGCATACACATGGCTCTCCATGGCACATGGTTAGCCACCCCTGACCTACTGGGTCATCTGATGGGAACATTTAATACTGTCCAAAAGGGAAGCTGAATGAAAGTATTACGCGTACACACACACAAAATGAGCGCTTAACTTGAAGTTAAGATAAAGAAACAGCTGATCTAGTAATTTAATTCCTTTCACAACTCTTTTTTTTTTATTATTAGGTTAATGTGTTTTCATTGCAATGTCTCACATTCCATTTTATCAAATAAAATGTCTGTCTAGTGTGAAAAAAATTATGCAAATTTTGGGGATTTTATTTATCATTTAATGTTTCCATTGAGCCTTTTGTATTTGAAAGGACAAAATTCACATAAAACACATGGATGGAAATACAGTTACTGTTTGTTACTCTGTTCACTTACTACAACTACACCATTTGGGAATTTGCTACTTTTGACTTTATGACTTATCTCTTCTGATTTTTTTTTTTGCTGCTCTTAAATGTCCATGTCGTCTACAAGCGTCACAGTGAGCAGGGCATGAGGTCGGTGACTCTCCGGTGTGTGAAGACGTACTTGGCAGATAAAAACAGGTTCTGATTGTTGTGAAGCTACAGTGATCAGCAGTCAGAGTATGTCTGGCGTTGATGAAACGATCCAGGCTATTAAAGTAACACATCATTAGCACACTACACAACAGAGGCTGGCAATGATTAAAAAACCCATAAGGCAGCCGGGTGTAATTGTAGTGCAAAATACTGAAGAACTAGGTCAAATTCTAAACTAGCTCGGGGTGTCAACAAATGGAAATTACCCAATTTTTCACTGTTCCTTTGCCTCTGTGTAGCTAATGTTAATCTGTGTGTTTTTCACTTTGTGCTGTGCGACTTGTGCTATTTAATTAGCGTCATGTGTATTTGAACAGACTGTGGCATCTGTACTTTTTTACCTTATCACAAGCCATTAGCTGGGACTCTGTATCGCCACGTTTCATATTCAGCTCCCAATTAGCGACGTTTCTATCAAAACGCTGCGTAAACTTTAAGCGAGTTTTGGGGCAGCTGACGAAGGAAAGTACGAGTCATTGAGTTTCCATCAGCTGGTGTGCCAGTAAGCAGCTATGTCACCGCCAGCTATTTGTATGCCACGCTGTTCAAGAGATGAAAATAAGGTAATGCAAGGATCAGAGTTATAATGGCTGAGGCGTCCGGGTAGAGTGGCGCTCTATTCCATTGCCTACCAACACAGGGCTCGCCGGTTCGAATCCCCGTGTTACCTCCGGCTTGGTCGGGCGAACCCTACAGACACAATTGGCCATGTCTGTGGGCGGGAATCCTGGTCCTGGATGCTGCACTAGCGCCTCCTCTGGTCAGTCGGGAGGCCTGTTCGGGGGCGTGGGGGAACTGGGGAGAATAGCATGATCCTCCCAAGCGCTACATCCCCCTGGTGAAACTCCTCACTGTCAGGTGAAAAGAATCGGCTGGCGACTCCACATGTATCAGAGCAGGCATGTGGTAGTCTGCAGCCCTCCCCATCGGCAGGGGATGGAGCAATGACTGGGATGGCTTGGAAGAGTGGGTTAATTGGCCAGGTACAATTGGGGGGGGTCCAAAAAAGAAAATTATAATGGCTGAAGCAATGGCTTTTGGCTTTATCTCCCATTCATCATCATTTATCCGTAATCAGAGATGTCTTTTATTCAAAAATTCTGGTTCCATCGCCTTCTGTGCATCTTCATCTAATCAGTACATTAACATTTCCACCTCAATTATGTGTAAAGCCTTTTTTCCGACGTTTAGGATTTTTGCTGAAATTTAGCATTTCCGTTCAGCTTCTCATTAGCTACTTCCAAATTTGCATAAAACACATCAGTGGAAATATAGCAACTCAATTACATCTACTGTCCTCCAATTATGAGTGAATGTGCACGTGCGCACACACACCCTCCAACATAACAGCAATACACTTTCCTTTCACTTCACAGCAATTAAGAGGTAACAGATGAATTCAGTTCAGGATATATTTGACCTTTGACTTGGAAAATTCAGCCTTGATATCAATACTTGATGAATTCCCCCACACTGTAATCCATTAGCAGATCAGTTTGCCCTGAGCGCCTGACTCGTATTTGTCTTTCATCTCAAAAATAGCTGCACTCCGTCTCAATACCAACCTTTCCTCTACCATTCATTCAAGCCACCTCATTATGCAACTGTCATTATTAATGAAGTGCACTCTGCAGCGCCAGCCAGGGGCAACCTGACCGTCTTGACTCAGAGTCAAATTAGAAAATGGTGATGATGAATTTTTCTTTCCTCCTTTTGTGAGAAACCACTGTCTTGTTGCTGACCTTTCAGTTTCTCTTCTCTGCCTTGAAGGGGAGTGACTCGGGTTACGGTTGTTCATCTCTCGGTTTGTTATGATTTAAAGTTTTTAGTAAAACATGCAAGATCATGTACAGAGATGAGGGGAGTGAACTCTGACAAACAGCCGGCTCCCCTGGGATCACCTTTAACCTCAGCAGACATGATCCGTGGTTCAACCTTTGGCGGTGCAGCAGGAATCAGGCACGATTGGCAAAACAAAATCGAAATTGTGAGCAGTCAATTTTTCATTCGGTTCAGATGCTGTTCCCAATCTGTCTCACCGGGGCCTTGGAGCCGCTTCCCACGGGCAGATTTCTGTCTTTTTCTCTCCATGGCCATGATATTTTAATGAGGGCAGAGGCTTGACAAATGGGTGGACTGAACTAGTCGGGGCCCCGACACAGAGAGAATCACCTCAGTGGTAGAGAAAGAGATCCCAGGGCCGCCCGGCTGGTGGAAATGTACTTAACCAAGAGTACACGCGTCCACCGAGGCTCCTCATTAGACAGAGAGTCAATGCAGTTTGAGAAATATCATCAATCTCAGACTGGGTAGGTTGACCTATGTTGGCATCCCTCCAGCTTTAGCGAGAGCTTGTCTATAAAAAGGCATCCGAACTGGAGCAGAACTCATCCTAGTGAATGACGACAAAGGTGGCCTTTGGGTTAGGGCATGCTGATGATACCTGCTTATAATGTTAACTTCTTGCTAACACATGCTAATAACACTGCCTTCTTAGTAATACCTGCTGAAGTAGCACATGAGTGATTGTACCTTCCCATTGAGCACTAGATCTGGTATCAACGTGGCGGCTACATGTTAGCGCTGATCTAGCTGATTATACAGTATCGCCAGCTAAACATAGCCCACTTTTAGACCAAATTATTTAATTAATTAGTTATTGCATAATTATGTGTCGCCCAAACAACTTCAAATGTCTAAGATACACAACACAGGACAGTATATTAAGCTAAAATGCTTACATTTGCCTTTGTTTTAGTAGTAACCTGTTAGGCTAAGATTTAAGGCGGTTCTACATTTGAGGACTGAACCAGTTTTTGCTCATGCAAGCTGTTCAAATTTAAAGACTGGTCTTAATGATCAGTCTTGCATGCTGTCTTGATCCTCTTCACACTAGGCTACAGCGAACAGGTTGAGTTTCACACGTAAGGACTCACTAACCCGATCATTCACGTCTCAAATTTTGTGGAATCTTGTCGGTTCAAAAAAGAAGTTTAAGAACAAAGAGCACAGCAGAAAAGTGCGAGCTTGGGCATCCAGGTAGCGTAGCGGTCTATTCCGCTGCCTACCAGCATGGGGGTCGGCGGTTTGAATCCCTGTGTTACCTCCGGCTTGGTCGGGTGTCCCTACAGACAAAATTGGCCATGTCTGTGGGTGGGGAGCTGGATGTGGGTATGTGTCTTGATCGCTGCACTAGTGCCTCCTCTGGTTGGTCGGGGCGCCTGTTCAGGGGGGAGGGGGAACTAGGAGGAATAGCGTGATCCTCCCGCACACTACGTCCCCCTGGTGAAACTCCTCACTGTCAGATGAAAAGAAGCACCTGGCAACTCCACATGTATCAGAGGAGGCATGTGGTTGTCTGCAGCCCTCCCGGGATCGGCTGAGGGGGTGGAGCAGTGACCGCGACGGCTCGGAGAGTGGGGTAATTGGCCAAATGCAATTGGGGAGAAAAAAAAGGGGGTGGGGTTGCACAGTGAAGAAGACATGGCTTGAGAGAAGACCGCTTCAACGCTTTACTACATAGAGAGTAATGGCAGCTACAATAGCCATTGTCTTGACCATTGTTATGAAATGTTTTTCCTTATGTGTGCTGGTAGAATTTATTGTTGATAAAATGTCTGCATGTCCTGCCTGTTCTGTTTATGTTCCAAAGCCTCAATCTCTTTGGCTGTTGACACAGCCGGTCTTTGACCCATTCAAACAACACAACACAGTCTTGACAAAATCAAACATGCTTTAAAGAAGTCTGCTGTAAAGACTCAAAGACTGGTCAGGACTCAGCGGGGTGGCAGAATCTAGAGTCTTGAGTCCTTTCACACTAGAGGATAATCTGCCACCAGTTATCTGCCTCCTTTGGCTTCAGTTAGCCCGACGCAAGAATCGGCCCAATTCTCGCCAAGTGTAGAGCCACCTTTAGACGTCCACTAGCCTTTCACTTTTCAACCCAGTTTTAGCCCTGACATGCTAGGCTAAAAAGCCTAGACGCCTTTAGCTTAGACATCCTGACACATAACTGAGAAACAACATTGTGTATCAAAGAAAGTTAAAGTCGTTTGGTCTACAAGTGGGCTACATTTAGTCTGATATAATCAGAGTTGGATGAGAGCTAATGCAGAGTCACCACATTGAAATTGAGTCTAGTGCTCGCTGGGTTCCTTCCCCATTGACTTGTCATATCAAGATGACAAATTTAAGAGAACAAGAACGACTAACTCTGAAGTACTGGCAAAGACTGTCTTGCTGGGAAAATGATAAGTATGCTATGGCTTCCACCGTCTCACTGCTTCCGGTGTGGGAAGATGACAACGCGAATTCATGTTCGCAGCAGCCTCATCTAGTACCGGTGTGGGTAGATGGTGGCGTGAATTCACATTTGTGCCAGCCTCACCCAGTACCATCCATGCAGTGTCTTTGTCCACATCTGCGTCTACATTTTTGTCTTCATTTGTTGGCTGAGGGCTGGCGCTGGATCAACTGCGACAGCTTGGTCTGCTGCGCTGTGGGCCCAGGGACTGCAGCCTTGCCCCGAAATGTACCCGAGGAGGTAACACTGAGGGCGGTCTGACAGGATGCAGAAGCGGGGCAGGCTAAGCTAACTGCTAGCCCATGCAGACCGGCAGTTCCGGTAACACCGAGAGCAGTCTGGCGGTGGCCTCGCCTGTCATTGTCTGGTGTTTTTGATGTCGTCGTGTGGAGTGCGGGCAGGTGTATCAAGGGTGTCTGGCTGGGAGAGCTGGCGCTCGATCAGCTGGGAGGGCTTGGTCTGCTTCATCTGACCACGGCCCCTGCCTGGAGCTGCACCCAAGGAGGAAATGCGGAGGGCGGTCTGACGGGACGCGTAATCCGGGCAGGCTAGGCTAACTGCTAGTCCATGCAGACCAGCGGTTCCAACAGTCATCCAGGCTGGCATTTGTTGGACAGTGATTTTTTTTTCTTTTTCTTTTGGTTTGGATACATGTGTTAGTTTGAATATATGTGTTCTTGTAGTTCTTAAATGTGTTTTTGTCTGTATGTTGCACTGCTGTGGGCTGGGGGAAATGGCGTTTCATTTCACTTCATGTTTGCAAGTACATGAGGTGAAATGACAAAGTGTCCCTGATTCCTGATACGGAGGGTATTCACAAGCTATAAGAGTTGAAAGCTACGAATATTTTACATAGTCATTCACATCCCTGTCAGAGAGGTGTACTTGACCCAGGGCAGTCACAAGCAAGATTCTCCCTCCGTTTTTCTGGGGCAAGATTAGAATAGCATGCTTTCAAAGCAAAAAAGCCATGTGACTGCTGTGTGAACTGACAAGTTTGCACTTTGCACAATGGAGCACTTACAGGACTTTTCAGCATGTAATCATAAATATGCCTTTTTAGTGGTAATAGTAGGCAACGCTGCCTTGCTTGAACTGCCTACAGTAGATGTTGCCCACACAATGCGTCATCAGATGGCCTTTGGTTCTCTTGCAGGGGCGGGGGACTAAACTTTATCCCCAGAGAGGACGTTGGGTAATGGCTGAGGCAACCAAGTCCACTTTTTAGTCAAACATCTGTTGGCCAAATGTAAACTAGCAGAAATAGGGTCACATCCCACAACTAGCGCAGCGGCATCTAAAAACAACCCAGTTGCACGGCGTGTCGGGACCCCATCATAGACGCTCACACGGTACGGCACAATAGTCTCAACACCCAGTCAAAGTATCAAATAATCTCCGCAGAAATCCTTTTTTCTCCAGGGAAAGTAAGGCAAGTAGCGTTTGACGTGTGGGAACACTGTTTACCTTGACGCCGTGTGAGAAGGCTGCTATGTGGCGCTTCAGATGCGTCTAGTGGGTTCAGCGTGGGTGGCCCGGGGGTCTGTTATTACTTTCTCGCTACGGATATCCTTTATTAAAGTTTGCTATTCAGGTATTCAGTTGGGTTCGAACAAATTAAAAAAAAAAACTTTATTATCGGTTCTCATCCGACAGTGAATGATCCATTTGTGAGCAAGTCTCTGCCAAGTTGGGATAATGTGGTTTGCCAGAAAGGGTACAATGTCTCTGCTCTTGGCAAGTTAGAGCTGGGAATAGCCAGTGAACATATGTTTAAGATTAACATGATGTTGCCTTTAATAGAAGCACAAGTCTAGCCAGATATTATCAAAACCTGACTCACAAGTACAGTCAGAATATAACCATAACCATAAACCAAAGTGGCAAATACAGATGCACCAGGTGGAGAGACACAATTATATGCCATTTCATTAAGAATTTAACCCGCATCGCTGGTCGAATCGGTGTCACACTTCTCAAATTGAACTACACAGGGTCAAAACCTGCAAATACCATTGGATAAAAAGGACCCAAGACCTTTCGATGAGAGATGCACCAGCCCGTCTCAATGCCATGAACACACACACACACACATATGACATCAGTTCTCTGGGGGATTTCCTTTTTAATCCCTTAAATGGCAGTAAACACAGCTGTTTCAGGACTCTCCCAGCATATTACCCATGATGCACTGCGCGGCATTAGAGCACCAAAGGACGAATCCAGCTGTTAGAACACCAAAAGTCTGGATAGGTCTGCTGTTTATGCCCACACCAACTGTCCCCACCCAGGAGTAAATCACTCCCCTCGAGCCTCGTGGCACCGAAGAGCAGCGGAGACGGCAGAGATTTCGAGGCGTCTGGTAGTTTTCGCCGTTATCAGCTCTTTCACATTGATTGCATTAGTGTGTCTAAGCTGATATTCTTCCCCCAAGCCTCCTTAAAAAAAAAGCCGATCCGCAGTTATAATTTGGGTCAGGGTTTACCGCACGCTTTGAACGAATATATCCCGGTGCTGAGCGAGGCTAAGAGGGTTACACTAACTCGAGACAAAAATGAGGCTGTCCCTTTCCTCTGGGTCTTTTATTTTGGGGGAGTTAACGTTAAATTACTTGAAGCTGGATTGATCATAATCTGTCTTACTGTCAAGCACCTTCTCAGATAGTAGGATTTTATGTAACTCTCACCCCAAGTCTTCACATGCTTGTATGTATTGACTTGAATGTCTCTGCATTGCTCACGGTGATCTTTAAAAACAACGGTTCAGACGATATAACGTCACAAAACCAAACGTAAAATAAGATTATATGTGATATCAATATGTACATAACACTGGCCTGCTGGATCGCTTGGTTATGCAGAATTTTAGTGCTAATGCTTGATATTTCACCAAAATATAAAGATATGGGGGGGGGGGGCGTGCGGGTGGTGAGGCGGTCTGTTCCGTTGCCTACCAACACGAGGATCGCCAGTTCGAGTCCCCATGTTAGCTCCAGCTTGGTCAGGCGTCCCTGCAGGCCCAATTGGCTGTGTCTGCGGGTGGGAAGTCGGATGTGGGTATGTGACCTGGTCGCTGCACTAGCACCTCCTCTGGTTGGTCGGGGCGCTTGTTCAGCGGGGAGGGGGAAACTGAGGGGAATAGCGTGATCCTCCCATGTGCTACGTCCCCCCTGGCGAAACTCCTCGCTGTCAGGTGAAAGGAAGCGGCTGGCGACTCCACGTGTATCGGAGGAGGCATGTGGTAGTCTGCTGCCCTCCCCGGATCAGCAGCGGGGGTGGAGCAGCAACTGAGACGGCTCAGAAGAGTGGGGTAATTGGGCGGATAAAGATAAAATCGATATTGTTGCGCGGTACAGTGAGTGTCCGTCCACAATAGAAAGTGAGGCCAAAACGAGGTGTGAGCAATGTCAGATGAGCCTTCTACACACCGAGTTCGGTGGTAATTAGTGAAATGTTTGGCAGCAGCTCACGGTGGAGCTTCCTGCTGTCTTCCATCCCTCCCTCTGAGGTCGGTTTGGAAGCTCGTCTGACCTGGATAAACCGCCTGTTTCACCACATTCACCACCATCGACTCCTCAGTTGTCGCCACGCTGCTGTTTCAGCATTGTCAGCCATCGTGCCATCCGACGAATAAGACTTTCCCATCACTTACTCAGGTCACCATACCTTACGTTGCTGTGGATGAGGACTTTATGAAAAGGAAACGTGCTCAACTGCATGGGCCGGTTTCCTGGCCACAGGTTAACTGAAATTTGAATGAAGATTCTCCAAACAAAAATCAGTTTAGTCCAAGACCGGGCTGAATATGTGTTCATGAAACCAGCCCACTGTGATTTTAGCTTGAACTAGATGCTGAATTCGACACGAAATACACAGCAAAGTTCAGCGGAATACTCCCGTTAATACTTTTTAAATAATCTTTTTTTTTCTCTCACACATGTTTCAGGCAAGGCGCCCATCTGAAGCTTGCCAGAAGTGACATACTATATACACAGGTGTGATCCATCAAATATACTGTCGACCAAGCACAACAAGTAGGAAGTCACAGACCCGGCGTCTGGGTAGCGTAGTGGTCTATTCCGTTGCCTACCAACGCGGGGATCTGGGGTTCGAATCCCCGTGTTACCTCTGGCTTGGTCGGGCGTCCCTACAGACACAATTGGCCGTGTCTGCGGGTGGGAAGCCGGATGTGGGTATGTGTCCTGGTCGCTGCACTAGCGCCTCCTCTGGTCAGTAGGGGCGCCTGTTCTGGGGGGGACTGGGGGAATAGCTTGATCTTCCCACGCGCTACGTCCCCCTGGCGTGAATGAAATTTGAGACGTGAATGAAACTCCACACTGTCAGGTGAGGAGTTTCATTCACGTCTCAAATTTTGTGTAATCTTGCAGAATCTTGTCGGCTCAAAAAGACGTTTAAGGACAAAGCAGTGTGAGCCTGGGCGTCTGGGTGGTGTAGCAGTCTATTCCGTTGCCTACCAGCATGGGGATCTGGGGTTTGAATCCCTGTGTTACCTCTGGCTTGGTCGGGTGCCCTTACAGACAAAATTCGCGGTGTCTGCGGGTGGGAAGCTGATGTGGGTATATGTCCTGGTCGCTGCACTAGTGCCTCCTCTGGTTGGTCGGGGCGCCTGTTCGGGGGGGGGACTAGGGGGAATAGCGTGATCCTCCCACGTGCTACATCCCCCTGGTGAAACTCCTCACTGTCAGGTGAAAAGAAGCAGCTGGCGACTCCACATGTATCGGAGGAGGCATGTAGTAGTCTGCAGCCCTCCCCGGATCGGCAGAAGGGGTGGAGCAGAGACCGGGACGGCTCGGAAGAGTGGGGTAATTGGACAGGTACAGTTGGGGAGGTAAAAGGGGGGGAAATCAAAAAAAAAAAAAAAGACGAGCAAGATTCAAATAAGCTGAAGATCGCCATCTTTAGATGAAGTGCCTCCACACCTGCCAGTTTGTCTGACAGGGAAACAACGCAGCTTCATTTCTTTTGTTCCTTGAGAACTCAGCCCCTCCTCCCGCGTATAGTCACATTCAGCTTTGAGACACAAATTTGACCGACGGCTTTCTTTTCACGAGGCAATAATAGCGTGGTAAATTATGAAATCACGCCTGCCCTGTCAGTCCACAGAACAGCGTGGCCAGACCTTGTCCAATTAGAGCAACACCCACCATGTGGAGTGGGAGCTAATTAACATCAGAGATGCAGCAGCAGACAGCCGAGCACAAAGTTCTGCTCAAGTTTTAGAAGGAAGAACATGGAGCAGTTTTACTTAGTTCTTAAAGAGAGAAAGTATAGAGTTAACGTTAGCACTGAAAAGTGTTGCATGGTTTTTTTTTTATTTCCCCCCTTTTCTCCCCATTTGTACCCGGCCAATTACCCCACTCTTCCGAGCCGTCCCCGGTCTCTGCTCCACCCCCTCTGCCGATCCGGGGAGGGCTGCAGACTACCGCATGCCTCCTCCGATACATGTGGAGTCGCCAGCCGCTTCTTTTCACCTGACAGTGAGGAATTTCGCCGGGGGGACGTAGCGCGTGGGAGGATCACGCTATGCCCCCCCGGTTCCCCCTCCCCCCTGAACAGGCGCCCTGACCGACCAGAGGAGGCGCTAGTGCGGTGACCAGGACACATACCCACATCCGGCTTCCCACCCGCAGATACGGACAATAGTTTCTGTAGGGACGCCCGACCAAGCCGGAGGTGACACGTGGGATTCGAATGGGCGACCCCCGTGTTGGTAGACAACAGAATAGACCGCCACGCCACCCGGACGCCCTTGTGTTGCGTGTTTTTTGTGCTCAGTGTATCGTGCGTGTTTAGTTTGTTTGGCTTTTTTTGCCATTTGAGATCCACTATTGGAATATGTAGACCTGATAAATCGGGATTACATTACATTCTAGGAATTAGACTGATGGTCTTATCACCACCGTGTAGTCCTACACGATGACTCACATTAAGTGCAGCCATAAAACAAGCTAATATTCATAGTTAGCCCAGATAAGAGCAAAACCAAACAGCAGGGAGTGTGAAGGTCAGTGCTGCAGCTCCCTGCAGTAAACATAACCAATATTCCCATAACCCTGCAGTTATCATTTACAGTATAAGAAATGAGGTAAGAAGGTCTTTCTTCGCTTTAACAAGTTGGAAGAGGAGGCGGCTGTGGGAGGTGGACGTAATTCAGTGGGGAGAGAGGGGGATGTGAAGCGTTTCTCCTAGAGAATTACTCACTCTTAATTCCTTCAGCAAACTAAACTGCTTTCTAAAATGCAGGACTGCTCTCTTCTCAATTGTGTTTGTGTTGTTTTTGGGGTTTTTTTCCCCAATCAAGTTGCATTTTGTCCTTTTCTAAACCATTTTAGCCAATGTTTTGTTTACGCAAAGGTCACCGGGGGGCCGAGAAGCCCAGAGCACACAGACTTATCCGGGGACAAATCCAATCTGCCGTAGAGAGCGTGTCACTGCTGCACAATGTGTTATTATCCCACACAGCAAAAGAAGACCCTCAGTGGAACTTCATGACCTTTAATACCGCGTCCTCATGACTTAAAAACAGCCAGTGCGGAGAAAGCGTCCATGTTTTCCTTTTTTTGTTGAGAGCTACAGTTGGGAATAGCCAAATTTAGGATGACGGCACTCTTAATAGAAGCACCAAGCAAGCCAGATACCTACTGTTTGTTATCTGATTGACGAGTATGATAGACATGAATGAATGAATGAATATTTCAAGTGTCACGCCCCCTTGTGGCTCATCCCACATGGGATTAAAAGGTACTTTTACAAAAACATAGAACACCACCTTTCTTGTAAAGACAAAATATAGCTTCCAGCTAGGCTGCTTGGGAAAATTATAAATACGCCTACACAAGAAGCAGAACATCTCACATCTTTACTGGTACAATGCCTTCTTCTTCAGGTCTCATGCTTCTGCTAAATAAATCACAAACCTAACTCTCTTCTTCAGTCACTTCTGTTGTTGTGAGTTAATTAATCATTACTAAACAGCAGATCACCGATCTTCCATAAAAAAGGACAATACTGAACAAAATTATACTCATTTTCTACTCCCTTAGACCACACCTACCGGCCTAACATAAAGTGACAATATACCAAGTTATCTTTCTTCCTCTGTAAAATGGTCATGTTTAATCTCACACCGAGTATGCATCTTTGGTTTACTCCAAATCTCATCTGCCTAGTCATGTCTGACATTATAAAACACCGCTCAGTTTTTCCTCAAATCCATATCATCCCTATCAATGTACCTGTTCCATCACCTGCCAGTGCATCTGGGATATAACACGTGCCAGTTGATGGCTTCTCATATCCAAAGGGCCAAATACAGATGTGCCACCAAAGGAAATATTAGTATTGCCCCTTAATTGAGAATGTAACTGCCATCTCTGGTAGAACTGGTGTCACGCTTTCGAGACTGAGCTGTAGCAGACCAAAACCTGCACATATTCAGCTGGCATCCGGGTAGCGTAGCGGTCTATTCCGTTGCCTACCAACACGGGGATCACCAGTTCAAATCCCCGTGTTACCTCCAGCTTGGTCAGATGTCCCTACAGGCGCAATTGGCCGCGTCTGCAGGTGGGAAGCCGGATGTGGGTCTGTGTCCTGGTCGCTGCACTAGCGCCTC
Organism: Lampris incognitus; assembly: GCF_029633865.1. NCBI lineage: Eukaryota > Metazoa > Chordata > Actinopteri > Lampriformes > Lampridae > Lampris > Lampris incognitus. Next base: position 6,593,101 of record NC_079216.1, on the reverse strand, counting down.
CTCTGGTCAGTCAGGGCGCCTGTTCGAGGGGGAGGGGGAACTGGGGGGAATAGCGTGATCCTCCCACGCGCTACGTCTACCTGGTGAAACTCCTCACTGTCGGGTGAAAAGAAGCAGCTGGCGACTCCACATGTATCGGAAGAGGCATGTGGTAGTCTGCAGCCCTCCCCGGATCAGCGGAGGGGGTGGAGCAGAGATCAGGATGGCTGAGTGGGGTAATTAGCTGGATACAACTGGGAGAAAAAAGGAGGGGGAAAAAAACCTGCACATATTGTTAGACAGAAAGAGCTGAGGCCTTTCGGCGAGAGCATGGAGCGAGGCTCCATTACTTCCCCTGTCAGATTTAGCTGTCACAATTCAGTTTAGGGTCAGTGATGCTGCCCCTCTGACAATGTTGTCTTCCTTTTTTGACAGATTGATGCTGTAAGCAGAGGAACAGGAGAGTAGCAGCACCTTGTTCACCATACGGGGAGACGCACCTCTGGATCAACGGACACGACTCTGTAACATGGGCTTGCCTTTCTGGAGCAAGTCATTTGACGTCGACCATCCATTTCTTTCTGAGCACAAAACACCAGCAGACCTGCAGCAGCGAGTGGGCCGGCACGGCCAATAGAAACTAACAATGACAACCGCAAAGAAGGACCTTGTCCCTGCTGCTCAGAAAACCACAGAGGCAGCAGCAAGACTGGCTGAACTGGTCACAGCTGCTCGATGAACCCTGAAAATGGCAGGTAGGCACTGGAGGTCGTGCCCCCGCACGAATCTGGATGAACTGCAGGTGGAAGCAAGGAGTCTCGCCTGTTTCTAAAAAAAAAATAAAAAAAAATACATATCTTTCTAGATATAAAGTGTCTATTACACTACTGTGTCAAGTTTGTGTTGAGTAGCAATTAGGCACAGTCGTTGGGTTTACCCATTTGGTGATTTATTTACGTGACTTAGAGAATTGTGTGAGTGGTCAACATTCTGAACCGGTTAGCGCCAAGTGTGATGCTGAGCGTCTCACGTAGGATACCTTTTCTTACTTGTTTGAAAAAAACGAACAGCGGAAAAAAAAAAAACTCCAGCCATGTTGAGAATCAACATGTCTTATGAAATGCTCTCAATTGCTTTTCTGTAGAAAAAGAAAGAAAAACAGAGTCATTTCTCTATATTGTAACTTGCCAGACAAGGACAAAATGCCATACAGTTTACCTGCTGTACATCACCACGTTTTTACATAAGGTCATCAAGATTTCCTAAAGGCTCGGTGAAGGTGAGGAAAGGGCTTCTTGAAGAACGCGTCGATATTTTATCTCACCCAAAACTCAAACGTCAGTTGATCAGGGGTGCCTGCGTAAACAGTAAGGAGAGCTGGCGTCCTGCTGACCTTGGTCAAAACACATTATTTTGGCTACAGGCCTGTTTGTTGAAACTAAATCCATTATTTATTTGCAATGGGGAAGAATGTGAGTGGGAGCTTCCTACGTAGCCATAGTGGAATACATGTTCTGTGAGCAATATAACACAAATTAATATCAATTTGGATCATTTATAAAGCGGATTTATAAAGAGCACCGTTTTGTTCATCCCACAGCGGTAAGAGATTAGCCATAACAGAAAATGTAAAACCCGTGAAAGACCCCCTTCACTGTCAGCAATAATGTACAGTTGCTTATTGAGATGACTGGGGCCAAGTGAGACTCGAGACTGTAACAGAAATTATCGAGCGTCGGGTACATTGGGATAATCACCGAAGTGTACGACAGAGGCTTGAACCTGATGGAGGCTGAAGTCAGCATAAGCGATCACATGTCAGGACAATGAACTGGTGTTGAATAGGGTTGTCTGTTACCTCCCTGTCTGTTTATCAGTGAGAGAGAGAGAGAGAAGTACCCTGTGGGAAAAAGAAGAACATCCCCACACTGAAAAGAGAAAAATTATTGTGTCATAGAGTTAATGTGCACTTCCGAGCTAACAGCTGACGAGTGCTCTCTCGACTATCTGTGAAACGCCGTCTGCAGAGACCATATGATGAAAGACTGCATGAGAAAGGCTGGGGTGGGATGGGGGATGGGGGGTCAATGCAGGAGGAGGGACGTCTTTGTGTCCCAGTCTTGCAGCTGCCCAAACCCGTACATGCACACGCTGCCGTGTCCTTGGTGAAAGTGGGGGTCCTGACTTGGATCCCTAACAACTCCCCGGACAGGCAAAAATAAATAAATAAACAAACACATGGACACAAGGAGCCAGCAGAGAGAGACGATGTAGTTTGACTTCTTTCTTTTTTTGTATTATTCTGTCTCTTGTTCTGCAAAAGTTTAAACTTTGCCCAGCAGCCATGTGCCAGCACATTCTGTGTCGTCCAAATAGCTGCCCGGCTGAAATAATTGGCCCTGGGAGCTGCAGTGATTCCTAATGACTCTCTCTCTCTCTCTCTCTCTCCTTTTATCCAGGGAAGTGAACAGCAGTGGTGGGGTTGAGCGAGGGAATAGAATTTTACACTACAAAAGGGGATTTAATTGGGCCTCAAAGCTTGAGAGGTGGCAAAGATCAGATATGGTAGAGGAGTCCTCTCTCTCGGGAGCTTTGTGCTTCCTGTGCCGCCCTGTAATAAAGCAAAGGACGTCCCCTCTTATCACCGACATGAAGTGGTCACGCCCGAAGGAAAAGCTCTCGTCTTTGCCTCCGTTAAAAAGAAAAGAAGAAAAAAAACACATGCTGCAAGGGTAAAAATTAAATAACAGCCTAATCTAGTGTTTCCCCTTGGCTGAAGCGGCTATCACTTCCTCTGAGGTTTTGCTCCTCTTTTATTTAAAGGATAAATCTGTTTTTTTTTACAACCTGGGTCTTAATTTTGTAGTTTTTACCATCGTTCATGTCAGTTGTTTTGATGCATGCTCAATAATCCAGGTAACGAAATCACAGAACGGTGAATAGGTTCATCTGGACAACGTCTAGTGGGAGAAACGTTTCATCAGTCTCAGCTGACTGCAGGTGCCCCCCCCCACCACCACCACCCTTATAGACAGCACAGTGGCATAACAACCGAAACCAACGATTGATTTCATATGCAAATAGGTGTGACCATTAACTACAGTTACAATGGCCATGTGTACTGTTAACAGAGGATTGGGGAATAGTTGCAATCACAGTATTGTAAAATGGCGACAGATGTACCCTTAGCCGCCCCCCCGGATGATGAGGGAATGACCATTCCTGAACCGGGGGAGGCTACAGCACATGTCACCATTTTACAATGCCGATTGCAACTATTCCTCAATCCTCTGTGAATAGTACACATTGAGATTGAAACTCTAGTTAACGGTCACGCCTATTTATGAAACCAGTCGTTGGTTTCGGTCGTTATGCAACTGTACTGTTCATAAGGGTGTGGATACCTGCAGTCAGTTGAGACTGACGAAGTCACTTGGATGAGTGATGAAACGTTTCTCCCAATAAACGTTGTGTCCAGATGAACCGATTCACCTTTCTGTGGGTCATAGCAATTATGATCTCATTTTATAGACCATCTTCATTCAGCAGATGTTGGACATGGACCAACATCTGGCATTGAACCAGGAAGTAGATCAGCAATGTCATCCACCATTGATCATATTGGACATTTCAGATAATAACTTTTAACTTTCACATCGGTTTTCACTTCCAAATACAGACATTTAAAATACAAATACATTTATCCGGGCTTGGGATCGGCACTAAGAATGCACTGACTTGTGCACCCCCAGAGGCTGGGTTAGATACATGGTTTAGATAATTGGCTTACTTTGGACTTTCTGAAACATGTCAGATGCAGATTTTCAATTGTTCCATAAGAAACCATTGTAAAGCTGAGCCCAACAGTGATCCTGTGTTCAAAATTTCTACATTGATACCAGTGAGTGAAATTACATTATAGCCGATATGCACGGTGGCAAAATCTATGAAAATAAGACCCAGATTGCAAAATATTCATCCATTGACAAGTTTAGCTTGGTGAGATTTTCTGTCTTGTTTAGGACAGTTTTGATTTTGATCTGACCTGGTGAGAATCTCGTTGGGGAAAGACTGAGCCCTCGTCCGTCTCTAGTCTCTCCAGGTCATCATTTTAACAGTTGCCTTACAGTCAAATCCCCACCTGTAGACAAAAGCTTTGTAGTGGTCGATACCTCATTTTTGGGTGTGGTGGTGATGATGGTGTGCACCACGTTCTGTCTACGTACTGCTACTTAGATAGAATGTTCCGTACCGTTTTCAGTTGAATTGTTATTGCACTTGTTGACTTTGTATTGTTATGACAGGGAGAAATAAAGTTTTATCTTTTCCAGTGTGTTTAAATCACCGTATCAAGTGTTCTTGGGGGAGAATCATACATTAAAAAAAAAAATCAAAGCTAAGTCCCTGACCACATGAACTTTTCATTTGACTGTTCATTTTTTTCCCCATCATTTTCCAATCACTGAGGCTGTGTTTCACACCTGAAAAGTCAATTTCTTTGGTCCAAACCAATGAGACAGACAGACACTTTGCAGAATTTTGCGTTTGGTCCACTTGGGGTTCACACTGTCTTCTTTGCAAATGAACTAAAGTCGAAAAGACAATTAGTAGCTCATTTCCTTGGCCAATTTTGGTGACAGTGTGTCCTTAAATGTACTTCAAGACAGATGTAAAAAATATCTCAAGGGATTTTCAGAAGTGTTTGTGGTTGTTGTTTTTTTCAAAATGAGTTGAGGGCAAACTGTCCATGAGGGATGAAACTGACTATCTATGTAAGAAAAAATTATTCTCCTTCTTACGGCTGCTCCTGGTAGGGTTTGCCACAACCAAAGGGGGCATGCCAACCACCTACATGTATGTCCTCCCTCACCACATCCATAAACCTCCTCTTTGGCCTTCTTCTTTTCCTCTTGCCTGGCAGCTCCATCTTAAGCATTCCTCTCCCAATATACCCAGCATCTCTCCTCCACACATGTCCGAACCATCCCAATCTCACCTCTTGCTTTTTCTCCAAACCGTCCAACCTGAGCTGTCCCTCTAATATACTCATTCCTAATCCTGTCCTTCATTACTCCCAATGAAAATCATACCATCTTCAAATATGCCACCTCCAACTTCGCCTGTCTTTTCATCGGTGCCATCGTCTCAAAACCATACAATATAGCTGCTCTCAGTACCATCATGTAAACCTTCCCTTTCACTCTTGCTGGTACCCTTCTGTCACAAATCACTCCTGACACTCTTCTCCACCCACTCCACCCTGCCTGCACTCTCTTCCTCACCTCTCTTCCACACTCTCTGTTACTTTGAACAGTTGACCCCAAGTATTTAAACTCATCCACCTTCACCACCTCTACTCCTTCATCCTAACCATTCCACTGTCCTCCCTCTCGTTCATGCATATGTATTCCATCTTGCTCCTACTGAATTTAATTTCTCTTCTCTGCAGTGCATACCTTCTCCTCTTCAGGCTCTTCGTCATCGGCGAACATCATAGTCCATGGAGACTCCTGCCTTATCTTGTCTGTCAACCTGTCCATTACCAATGTAAACAAGAAAGGGCTCAGAGCCGATCCTTGATGTAATCCCACCTCCACCTTGAACCCATCCGTCATTCCTACCAGACACCTCACCACTGTCACACTGCCCTCATACATACACTGCACCACTCCTACATACTTCTCCGCCACTTCCGACTTCCTCATACAATACTACACCTCCTCTCTTGGCACCGTCATACAATTTCTCTAAATCCACAAAGACACAATGTAACTCCTTCTTACCTTCTCTATACTTCTCCATCAACACTCCCAAAGCAAACATCACATCTGTGGTGCTCTTTCGTGGCATGAAACCATACTGCTGCTCGCTGATCATCACCTCTCCTTAACCTAGTTTCTACTAACCTTTCCCATAACTTCATGCTGTTACTGATCAACTTTATACCTCTGTAGTTACTACAGCTCTGCACATCACCCTTATTCTTGAAAATTGGTACCCGTACACTTCTTCTCCACTCCTCAGGCATCCTCTCATTTTCCAAGTTTGTGTTAAAACAATCTAGTTAAAAACTCCACTACCATCTCTCCTAAACATCTCCATGCCTTCACAGATATGTATATCATCTGGACCGACCACCTTTCCACTCTTCACAGCTACCCTCACTGTATTCTTGCTAATCCACCGCACGTCCTGATCCAGTATCACCACATCATCCAACCTTCTCTCTCTCTCTCTCTCTCTCATTTTCTTCATTCCTTGTCTGCTCTAATTACTCCTTCCACCTTCTCAACACATTTTCCTAACTTGTCAGCATATCATTTCAGTCTCTATCCTTCATCACCCTAACCTCCTGCACATCCTTCCCATCTGGGTCCCTCTGTCTAGCCAATTGGTACAAGTCCTTTTCTCCTTTCTTAATGTCTAAACTCTCATGCAACTCGCCATACACCTTTTCCTTTGCCACCTCTCTTCACCTTACGCTGCATCTCCTTGTACTCCTGTCTACTTACTTCATCTCTCTGACTATCCCTTCTTTTTCGCCAACCTCTTCCTATGTATTCTTTGCTGTACTTCCTCATTCCACCACCAAGTCTCCTTGTCTTCCTACCTCTGTCCAGATGACACACCAAGTACCTTCCTAGCCATCTCCCTCACCATTTCTGCAGCAGTTGCCCAGCCATCCGGTAACTCTTTGCTACCACCCAGTGACTGTATCAACTCCTCTGTGTGAACTTTACACAACAGTCTTCCTTCTTCAACTTTCACCATTTGATCCTTGGCTCTGCCTTCACTCTCTTCCTCGTCTTGATCTCCATAGTCATCCTAAAGACCACCATCCGATACTGCCTAGCAACATTCTCCCTGTAACCACCTTGCAGTCTCCAATCCCTTTCAGATCGCGCCTCCTGCCTAAGATGTATTCCACCTGTGTGCACATTCCTCCACTCTTATGTCACCCTGTGTTCCTCCCTCTTGAAATATGTATTCACCACAGCCATTACCATCCTTTTGGCAAAATCCACCACCAATCCAAATCTGTCCTTCCACATTCCTCTCCTTGACACCATAACTAACTACCCATCACCTCCTCATCAGCTCCATTTCCATCACCATCATACCGATTGAAGTCCACTCCAATCACCACTCTCTCCTCCTTGGGTAAACGCTCCACCACTTCATCCACCTCACTCCAGAATTCTTCGTTGTCTTCCATCTCACACCCAACTTGCAGGGCCTATGTGCTGAAACATTCATCATCAAACCTTCAATTTCCAGCTTCATACTGATCACTCTGTGCAACACTCTCTTCACCTCCAACACACTCTTGATATACTCTTCCTTCAGGATTATGCCTAACCCATTTCTCCTCCTATTCACATCATGATAGAACAGTTTGAACCCACCTCCAATGCTCCTGGCCTTACTCCCCTTCCACCTGGTTTCTTGAACACATGGTATATCTGTCTTCCTTCTCACCAATTTAAAAGCCAGCTCTCTCCCTTTACCAGTAATAGTCAAATCAGTTTTATTTGTATGGCCCATGATCACAAATTACACATTTGCCTCAGTGGGCTTCACAGCAATACAACATCCTGTCCAATGCAAGGGCATTGGATAATGAACACCTCCCAAAAAAAAAAATTCTTTAACAGGGAGAAAAAAAATAGGAAGAAACTCCAGGAAGAGCAACAGAGGAGAGATTTCTCTCCCAAGATAGACAGACATGCAATGGATGCTGTGTGTACACAATTTACAGAATACAACATTGAAAGAGAATAACAGAATTATTATGGAATTATAAAATATATGAAGAATATGATGAGCAGGATGCCAAGCAATGTCCAGATGCCACTGGAACAGCCCAGGACCTGAGCCATACGACCCCCATCAACATGTAAATCCGAGAGGAGGACAGACTACACATGCACACAAGAGAAACTCACATCACACCATTCACATATGCAGGAGAAGAGACAAGAAAAAAACCAAAACAGTATTCACACATCGGCGAGAGAGAAGGACGTAACATTGTAACAGGACAACAAAATTACATGGCTTTATAAGATATATAAATAGAAAATGTAATGAGGGGGATGCCAAGCAGTGTTGAGGTGGCGACCACCGTCACCATGGAGACCGGAGAACAGACTACACGTGCATACAGGGGGGACTCACATCACACCATTCACATACACAGAAGAAGAGAAAGGAGAAGACATCATTCAGAGAGAGAGAAAAGACGTGAGAGAAAATAACAGTTTGCAATAGTCAATAATCTACACTCTATAACCTTGTCGGCAAAACAGTGCTTGGTAAATTCATTGAGACAGAAACCGACCCGCCCTGCAGTACACTTTGTGAAGCACTCAATTTAAAGGCAACTAATTGTAGGTTGAGACAAAAATATGACTTTCAAATGTGGATTTAAAGGACTCAACAGACTCTGATTGTCTGACGGCAGCAGGCAGGTTATTCCCCAAAAACGGGGCCCGATAGGAAAAGGCCCTGCCACCAGCTGACCTCTTTTTAACGTTGGGTACACACAGCAACCCTGTATTTTGAGAGCGAAGAGCAAAGAGCTGGAGATCGAGATGGAATGCATGGTTTAAGATCAGACAGGTGAGATGGGGCTAGCCCATTTAGGATTTTATAAGTCAGCAGAAGCACCTTGAAGTCTGATCTAACATGGTTAGGAAGCCAATGACGGGAGGCAAGAATTGGTGTAATATGGTCAGATGTTTTAGATTTAGTTAGGATTCTAGCTGCAGCATTCTGAACCATCTGAAGACTTTTAGTACTAGCATGTGGCAGACCTGAGAACAGAACATTACAGTAATGAAGTCTGGATGAAACAAATGCATGTATTAGAGTCTCTGTGTCAGCCATGGGTAAGAAACACTGAATTTCAGCTATGTTACGTAAGTGAAAAAGGCAGTCTTGGTGATTTCTTTAATGTGCTTATCAAAGGAAAGCCTGGGATCAAACGTAACACCAAAATGTTTGGTTGCCACACTTTGTGAAATCACAAAGTTGTCGATTGTTATTGTTACTTGATCAAATTGGTGTCTGCGTCTGGCAGGGCCAATGACCAGCCTCTCAGTTTTATCTGAATTTAAAGACAGGGTATTTAGAGACATCCAATTTTTCACAGCAGCCAAGCAGGCCTCTAAATTAGTCATTTCAGTATGATTGTGATTCACACATTTAGGAGAGGAGAGCTTGGGAGCAATACAACAGGGTAGGGAGACGGTCTCGATGTAACAGACAAAGCTGTCAGTCTGATAATCTATGAGAAATTCCCTGACTAAACATATTCATTAAACTGGTTGACTCCACATCCACACTAGATTTAAACCTAGTAGGCTCTCCAATCACCTGCAACCTGCTGAATGAGAAGTCCCTAGTGTCAAATTAAACATAGACAGCCATCTATATTGCTAGACAAAAGAGCGGTGCTGCCCCCAGTAGGGTAAATGCCATCCACTTTCAGCAGGTAAGGTCGGCCCCAGAAAGAAGGCCAGTTATCAACAAAGCCAAATCCCTACTCATTACAGTAACAAGCCAGCCAGTGGTTCATTGTGATGAGCCTACTGTACATCTTATCATGACCCCTCACAGATAAGGGACCAGAGACAATTAATCAATGCTGACACATCTTTCTAGCAAACTCAAGAGTCCTAACTAGGCTGGCTTTTGTGATCTCTGATTGCTTCATCCTAGCATTATTGGTGCCGCCGACATGAATAACAATGTTGCTGAAAGTAGTGGTGCTGTGTGCCTGGGTTCCCAGTTTCTCCCTCTGTGGTGCCAGCACTCTTAGATTATCCTCTATGTTGGAGACTCTGGCCCCGGGTAAAGAGTGAACCAAGGCTGGTGAAGCTAATCTGACATTGCAGGTAATGGGAGTCTCCTATCGCTACTGTGCTTTGCTATACTCTGTCAACAGGAGCGGGAGAGACACGCTGGCTGATAGGACGACCAACAAGGCTGGTGAGTGGCGAAAACCGGTTTGCAGTCGAGAGAGGTGACAGCAGACCAGGCCACACAACCGGTGGCTCGCTCTTCGGTCCCGTGCCGGTAAACAGAGGCAAACTCCGCTGCATCTGCCAACGAGGCTGAGCTAATGCTAACAGTAGTAGGTCTGCTGTCAGGCTATCTGGAGTGCCCGTCAAATCTAACATAATCCTAGCCAAAAGAAGGTGCTCTAACTCACGGACACGTCTCTCTAGTAGAGACAACCTATCTGTAACTGCGGAACAGTCACCACACACCATCATTTTAATGAGGCTGCTTTTACTGCAAATGCAATAAAGCTAACTGCTAAACTGGGCTAAGCTTGAAGCTAGGAACAAAAGGCTGCCCACTAATACACAAAAGTCATTTGAGAGAGAAAATAGAGAATCTAGCGATAAGTGAACCAAGCACAGGAAATAGCAAGGACAAATGAAGAGATTAGGGCAGACTATAGAGAAGAGATAATAGCATAAACAGCAGTTATCGATTTCACAAAGCTGACTCACAAAGGTGGAAGCCGGAAACAGCTGGCAGTGACGAGCAGTGAGGAGGAGGATCCAAGGTCATAGCGCCAATATTCAAAGTTCCAACTCTCACCTCCATACTTCTACCCTTCCTTCTCTCCCACTGCCTCTGGACATGCCTCCCCCCTCTCCTTCGCCCTTTGCCCAACAGTAGCATAGTTTTCACGACACCCTGCTGGCCAACAGAACCGGTGACGGCCATTGGTAACCTGGGCCTCAACTGATCTGGTGTGTAACTCTGATTTATGATCCGCATATTTGATCTGGCCAAGGTTTTACGCCAGATGCCCTTCCTGACCCAACCCTCCCCATTCATCTGGGCTTGGGACCTGTACTAAGAATGCACTTATCTTATGCATCCCCAGTGGCTGGGTTATCCATAGTATTTATATAACTTCGTTAAAAGAAACACTCAACGGTAGGATAAGTGCTCAACAAATAAGGAGCAAAATAATTCAGTGATTCAAGTAAATTCTTTATGAGACAGTACAGATGCATGCACACACACACACACACACACCTTATAATTATCCAAGTAACAGCATGTGATGTTTGGGTCCTTCAGACTTTTATCAGACATGAAATGCAAAGATCAGACATTGCAAATAAGAAGGTAAATGTGGACAGCTGATCTGCTCAAATGCTTCCTTTTTCAGAAATTATTGCATCATTTGGTACTGGTAGCATTCATACAATGAACGAACCACACTCCCCAGTTCACTTAGAAGTGGACCGTCTCAGTGTGATTCTTTGGTCCACATCAGAGTCCAAATGACATTCTTCACACCAGCCCAAATGAATCAAACTGAACAAGCAAATGCACCCGAGTTTGTTTAAAGACAACCTTAAACCTTAAGAGACACATTGTCCCACACTCAAAGCACTGACCGTCTTCAGCTTCTTGAGCTGACAGAATCATATCCAACACCTGGAATTTCATTAAGGCCAAGAGACACCAGCTGTACAGAGGTTCTTAGAAGGGGACAGGCAGGGACGACCTAATACAACTTAACAACTTGTTTCAAAATCGAACACCTGCTCCCGGTCAGTGCCGTCAAAGACCACTGCATCTGAGGACACATCAGAATTACTTACCAAGCTGTCGTTACCTCAGAGCTTCTCTAATGAGCTCTAGTTTCCAATTTTTACCCCAGGTCCTTTCACCTCTGTCCATCAACCACACATCGCCCTGCATCCTCACTTCACTTCTTATCTGCTGATATTTCCCTTCCTCTCTTCACCTTTCAAGCAAATCCCAACTTTTGGGACTCTTCTCATCAATTTATAACCTTTTAAAAACCACTGACTCCATTTTTTTTTAATTTGTATAGCCCATTATCATAAATCACAAATTTGCCTCAGTGGGCTAATGTGCATCCACATCCTGCTATTACAGAGGAGCCAGACGTGGTTTCATCCTGCCAATGTTCATCTGTTAAAATGCCATTAAACCTCCGTTCTCCATTAGGCCAGCTATGCCTTACCCGCTCAGGCCAGATCCTCGATGGCACCAAAACCACATTAAAATCCATTTCAAGTAGATGCTAACAAGTCCATTTGTTTTTTGCCATTGCTAATTTAATTAATTGCTAATTACTAGAGTTGTCCATAACTAAGAGACATATTAAATGTACTACAATGTATTTTAGGTCCGTTTTTTTTTTTGGATTTTATTAAATAATTGTATACGTATTATGTTTGAAATTTATGAGAGATTTCTTATATTAGTTACATTGAACATCAAATAATTTGCTGTACTTCTATTTGAACTTCTGTTCAAACAGCATAACCAGTTCAAATCACAGTAGCTAGAAATTTGTTTTTAGTCATCATGTTTAGTAGTACTGATGTTAGAATTTGTAAGATTATAAGTCACCTTATTACCAGTAGTGTTTGTAGTTGCAGTATTTTGATAACGGTGTTAGCAGTAGTAGTAATGTAATTTGGATTTTTGCAATTTAATCCCTTATTACTTGCCATCAGTATTTTGCAGTTACATTAATTACACTTGACATGACATATACTCCGGGCTATGAAACAATTACTTTAAGTGCCTGTAGGTTGACACACAAATATGTTTGATAATTGTGGACTTTGGATAAAAGCTGCTAAATGAATAAATGTAAGTGCAGTAGTGTTAAAAGCAGCAACAGCAGTGGCAGTAATACTAGTAGTAGGAGCAGAGTGGCAGTAGTAGTAGTTGTAGCAGCAGCAGTAGTAGAATGAGTTGTAATAGTAGTGCAGGTAGCAGTGATGGTTTAATAACAGACAGAATTGTAGTAATACAAGTAGTAGTTATTGTTATAGCAGTAGTGATTATTTAGCAGTAGTCGGAGTAGCAGTGGTAGTTAAGCAGAAGTAGGTGAAGGCGTGGTAGAAGTAGTTGTTGTTGTGTATTCTCATACAAAAGAATAAGAAACATGCAAAATAAAGTTCTCCTTATTAATTCAAGCACATTTAACAGCAAATATGGCATCAATGTATTTTGTTAACTGTAGCACAGCTTACCCTGCGGTAGTGGATACTGGTCCACATCCAACCACGATTGACAGTTACTTTATAATCACCGCAAATGCGAACTGATCCATCCTTCTCTGGTATGCACTCACTATGTTGAAGTGGTAAAATTACCCCTTGGCAAGCATTACAAAATTTTGCTGTTGCATCCGGGGATACATACAATGTGGCTTTCACTCCTGTAATGTACCCCAAATCTGTGCTGAACACGTCCTGGTACTCAAAACACAATTTCTTCACAGGATCGTCTATCCAGGTTACTGTTGACCAATCTAGTTTGATCCTTGGGATCCATGAATCCATCCATCCATTATCCAAGCCACTTATCCAGACCGGGGTCATGGAATGATGGAGCCTATCCCAGCAGTCATTGGGCAGCAGGCGGGGAGACACCCTGGACAGGCCGCCAGTCCATCACAGGGCCCACACACACACACACACACGGACAATATACAATGGTCAATTCACCTGACCAACATGTCTTTGGACTGTGTCTGGCTGGGAAAGCTGGCGCTGGATCGGCTGGGAGGGCTTGGTCTGCTTCATCCGGTGAGCCCAGGGACTACGGCCCCTGCCTGGAGCTGTGCTCAAGGAGGAAACACCAAGGGCAGTCTCACAGGACACGGAGGCGGGGCAGGCTAAGCTAACTGCTAGCTCATGCAGACCAGCGGTTCCAACAGTCATCCTGGCTGGTGTTCATTCCCTTGGATAGTGATTTTTTTTGTTTAATTTGGATATATGTGTTAGTTTGGATATGTGTGTTCCTGTAGTTTTTGGATATGTTTTTGTGGGCTGGGGGAAACGGCATTTCGTTTCATTTCATATATGCAAGTACATGAAAATGAAATGAAAAATAAAGTGTTCCTGATTCCTGTAAGCGTTTCACCCCCTAGCTGCTTATGGTTTTTAAATGTGTATTTTTCAGCCAGTGCATTCTTTTTGGGAGAATAAAAGTCTCTCTATGCCAAAACGTAAAATTTTGCCAAGTTTCCCCAAGCCTGCCTCAACTGGCTTAACAGGCACTACCAAGTCTTTTAATAAAGCAAAGGTCTTTGGTCTGACAACAGACAAAAAAATCAATTGGTTTATTCTTCTTTCATGCAATTTGTTTCTAAAAATTGTGGAGCCTCTCCTCATAGGTTTTGAAATCGTCTACCATTTCTTTGAAAAGCAGGCCTGTTTCACTGATACACAACGCCATTTTTTATTTCTGTCGTTAGCTTCTGAGCCAAGGACTTGATTTTAGAAAGAAAAACACTTTATTTTGTCATTGTACAGGTTACAATGAATTTGTCTTCTGCATTTAACCCATCATATTGTATACCAGCAGTGGGTAGCTGCAGTGCCTGGGGACCAACTCTAGTTCTTCTTTCCATCACCTTGCTCAGGGGCAAAGACAGGAGTACATACATGTTTTTGATAGCGGGAGGAAACCAGAGCACCCGGAGGAAACCCACGCAGCCATGGGGAGACCATGCAAACTCAACACAGAGAAGACCTAGGACGGCCTGCGGCTTGAACCTAGGACCTTCTTGTCATGAGGCAACAGTGCTCGTCACTGGGCCACCGTGCTGCCCATAATTTTGTTAACCTTAGGGGCTACCCACAGGTGCCAAATAAATAGAGATCCTACCCTTGTCGCCAGTTGTGTATTCTAAGAAAGCTGCAAAATAAAGTTCTCTCATTTATTTGAGCACATTTAACAGAAAGTATGGCATTGATGTACTTTGTTAACCATGGCACAGCTTACTCTGATTAGCGGCCATTAACTGAGCAACAGGTTACACACACCCTATGGTACTTACACACTTTCCATAAACTGATCAAGTGTGTTTACAACACAGTGACTGTAACTGCAGCAACAAAACATCAGTCAAGCTGACCTCCAATAAAAATGTACAATACTGCTTAAACTGTGTAACTATACACAACAGTAGCACAGTAATAGTAGTTGTAGCGGGAGAAGCATACGTGGCAGTATTCTTTAGTCCATTCCAAAACTCAATTTAAAATTCTTTTCTTTGTGATACACTAATGATACAGAACACACAACAATGGTTTTAACGAGGAGCTGAACAGATCTGTATTGAAACGTGTACTGCAATCAGAGCCTCTTCCTGTGGTTTCAGTGTGTCAAAGGCCACTACACTGGAGGACATTTTAACATTCTACCAAGCCGTCTGTCCAAATCTGTGCAACTGCAAAACCTATACCAGACGATGGGTCTGGTACGCTTCAATTCCTCTGTTGTACCCTTTATTTTCTTCCCCCCGCCCAAATCGTTTTTTCTTGTTTCTGCATTGACAAATTCAAGACGCAGCACAGCCCATGACCTTGCTGTGAGGTTGTTGTTGTTGTTTCATCTATCCACAGCTTCTTTCCCTTTTTCCTCTGACCTACTGAACCATAACCTTTTAAAGAAACAAATACTTTTCCTTTACACATACAATGCAGTATCCATACTGGTATTTTAAACGCCGATTAATACATATGATGTCAATAAGTAGGTATACAAACATAAATATATGAAAATGCACACAAATGTAAATATTCTTGGAAACGGATGATCTGCTGTGGTGACCCTAGCAGTAGCAGTAGTAGTACATAAATGTAAATATTCTCTTGCTTCATTACTTTGCAATAGTTCCTGATTCCAGGCTGCAACACTTTTGCGCACTAAGAACAAGTTCACTCTGAGATTTGCTGGGAAGTATAGAATATTTCATTCAACCAGAAGTATGGAAGAGTTCAATCTTGTTTAAGAATTTAATTTTATGGAAAAGTAGCCCGTAAGAAGTACTCACAGAAATGTGTCAAGTCACAGCAGCCTTTAAGAATTTTTCAGTTAATAATGTTTAATTCAGGGCGTCCGGCTAGCGTAGCAGTCTATTCCATTGCCTACCAACACGGGGATCGCTGGTTCGAATCCCCATGTTACCTCCGGCTTGGTCGGGCGTCCCTACAGACACAATTGGCCGTGTCTGCAGGTGGGAAGCTGGATGTGGGTATGTCTCCTGGTCACTGCACTAGCGCCTCCTCTGGTCGGTCGGGGCGCCTGTTCAGGGGGGAGGGGGAAATGAGGGGAATAGCGTGATCCTCCCACGTGCTACGTCCCCCTGATGAAACTCCACATTTATCAGAGGAGGCATGTGGTAGTCTGCAGCCTCCCCCGGATCGGCAGAGGGTGTGGAGCAGAGACCAGGACGACTCAAAAATAGGGTAATTGGCCAAGTACAATTGGGAAGAAAATGGGGGGGGTGGGGGGGATAATGTTGAATTCAAATGACACGCGTACTCATTACTCAGTCTATAATCTAAAGTAAAACCAGATGGAAAAATGTGAAAAACACAAAATTATTCCCAAAGAGGAATTGTAGATCCATCCATTTCCGTCACCCACTTACTCCTAAAAAAGGGTCAAGGGGGAGGTGGAGTAACGTCCCAGCATGCTTCGGAGGACAGAGAGGGAAACCAGACAGGTCGTCCGTCCATCACAGGACACACACACACACACACACACACACACACACACACACACACACACACACACACACACACACACACACACACACACACAATGATTCCCATACAATTCACCAATGGATGATTTATAGTCTTCATGCATTGATATTGTCCTTCATCCTTTGGTCTGTGGAAGGGAAGAGGAGTACCCAGAGGAGATCTGCACGAATTTCCCCACGGGGATTAATAAAGTAGAGCTTATCTCTTAAATCTCAGACACAAGGAGAAGGTGAATTTCCACACAGGAGGCCTACGTTGTCATCCACAAAGTGGCGTATTCAGATCTGGCCATGTTGCGCTCCTCGTGCCGTGACCCCGTTGCTGAAATATCTACCGCGTTGCATCAGTGCTTTGGGGTGTGCGAGTATTACTGTTAAATAACAGTTTTCTATGGGACTCTCTTGTGCACAGTTTTTCCACTGGCTCAACGTTATTCACCTTATTTGCACTACAAAAAGCATTCCCTGCCTATGTCTGCCATCACCCTCATCCAGCCGATTCCCCTGCTGGCACACAGACAACTCACGCCATCACTTTCTCCCCCATTAAGTCAGCTTGTCAGTGGGAGTCAGGAAATCAAGGTAAAAACAACTTATTATCATATCTTATTAATGCATTCATGATGGGAAACTAGAACACCTATTTAACAGGATAGTACTATAAAAATGAAAAATTACCCAGACTTTTATGGTGCATACAAAGCTTTAGTCTTACCTGCAAGTATGTCATATGATGTGCTGCCATTTTAGTTGGCTAGATTAACATTTTACAGTGTCCATTTTGAAGTACTAATAATAATAATTATTTGCTTCTACATGACAGAGAGACAGACAGACAGACAGACAGACAGACAGACAGACAGAGAGAGGGCCGTTCGGGTGGCATGGCGGTCTATTCCATTGCCTATCAACACGGAGATCGCGAGTTTGAATCCCCACATTAGCGTCCCTACAGACACAATTGGCCGTGTCTGTGGGTGGAAAGCCGGCTGTCAGTATCTGTCCTGGTCGCTGCACTAGCGCCTCCTCTGGTCAGTCGGCGTGCCTGTTCGGGGGGGAGGGGGAACTGGGGGGAATAGCATGATCCTCCCACGCGCTATGTCCCCCTGGTGAAACTCCTCACTGTCAGGTGAAAAGAAGCGGCTGGTGACTCCACATGTATTGGAGGAGGCACGTGGTAGTCTGCAGCCCTCCCCGGATCGGCAGAGGGGGCTGAGCAGAGATCGGGGCGGCTTGGAAGAGTGGGGTGATTGGCCAAGTACAATTGGGGGAAAAATAATAATAATAATTTGCTGACATTACTGCCCCAACATTAATATTTACCCTCATGGCACTTATTGCAAAGAGCAGGGGTTCCCCGGTGTCCTGGCAAAATTCCCAACCTGGCTCTCTCCATCTGGCCACCTAATCATCCCCCCATGTAATTGGCTCAATGATTCCTCCCTCTCCACCTCAAGCTGATGTGTGGTGAGCGTTCTGGTGCAAAATGGCTGCCGTGCATCACCCAGGTGGGTGCGACATATTGGTGGTGGTTGAAGTGAATTGCCCCCTTCAATGTGAAGCACTTTGGGTGTCTAGAAAAGCGCTGTATAAACGTAATGATTATTTTTTTTCCCCATTATCCAAACCGCTTATCCTGCTCTCAGGGTCTCGGGGATGCTGGAGCCTATCCCAGCAGTCATTGGGGCAGCAGGCGGGGAGACACCCTGGACAGGCCGCCAGGCCATCACAGGGTCAACACAAACACACACACACACACACACACACATATTCAAACCTAGGGACAATTTTTAGTACGGCCTATTCACTTGACCTACATGTCTTTGGACAGTGGGACGAAACCAGAGCATCCAGAGGAAACCCACACAGACACGGGAGGAACATGCAAACTCCAGACAGAGGACGACCCAGGACGAACCCCAAGGTTGGAAAACCCCGGGGTTTGAACCCAGGACCTTCGCGCTGTGGTGTGACTGCGCTAACCACTGCACCACCGTGCCGCCCATTTAGCTAACCTATCCTTCCAAATATTCTTGTATGTTCTGCACTCCTGCCGAGAGCAAAGGTGCATAAGTTGTTAGTATGGGTGCATGCCTTCACCAAATATCCTGTAAATACTTCAGGAAAGCTCCTCAAGGTTGCATGATATGAGCAGAGAGATGAAGATGGGGTTGATGATAATAGGCAGAAAAGAGGACCATAACGAATTATACTAATACACATATACGAAGATGCTGAATATATCTACTATGGGTGGTAGATACCACTAAATAGTTGATTCTTGTAGGACTCCGACATACGATCAGTTCTACACGTTCCCGAGCGGAAGCTTGGCAGCAAACGGAAGTCAGACATCGGATGCACTAGATCAGTGTTTCCCAACCCAGTCCTCAAGGACCCCCTATCCTGCAGATTTTCTTTGCAACCCTGAATAGGTACCTGTTTGTAGTTATTTAACCAATCAGCAACGAATTATGTCAGACGTTGCACACCTTGCATAATTAAGTGCTGTGAGATGATTAGTTGAGTAAGTACAAGCAGGGCTGCCTATGCAGGGTTACAATGAAAATCTGCAGGATAGGGGGTCCTTGAAGACTGGGTTGGGAAACGCTGCACTAGCCTACGTTAGAAGTAAGCGGTTTGTTGTCATTTTCTTCGTTTTTTGTGTAATTTAATATTATCGGATATATGGCAGCATATACGTGAGTTGGCATAAACACAGCCATGCTGTACTGTCTAACGTGCTCCGCATGTCTGACTTCCTGTGACGCGGCCGTGGCGACAGCGATGCGGTGACGTCACCCGGACGCTGCCCCATTACATCTGCATATTTAGCCATTAAGCCCCCGGAAATGAACACGATAACGGAGCGTTTGAACCAGAACGTCAACAATGATCATAGTTTAGATATAAAATGTCAAAATTCCTTATATGTCCTCAGGTCTTACAATGTCCTCACTGGCTCCTGTGCCAGTGGTACAACGATAAAATTTTACAAGTAAGAAAAAAACAGAAGTAAATGACTTCTTTGAAACTTTTGAAATCCATTTCCTTCCAAAAAGTACAAAAGCACTGTGAAATCAGGTCCCTTCACAAGTACGGTTTCCTTGGTTTGGGCGCAGCGTTTAGAGTTGCGGGAGAAAAAGACCCTTTTTCTGATCTTTCCTCACCATTACTTTTGATGTTTGGTTTTCTATGCCTGTACGGGTCTACCAAAGCGCAAGAAGTGTGTGACAGAACAGACCACGTGTCAGGAGTCTCCTGCCAATGGTGAGTCCACCATCGGCAGGAGACTCGTGGTATACAACAGGTTAAAATCTACCATTTCGATGTGTCGTGTGACGCAAAACTAGATCTTAACATCCTATTTTGTTGCAAGAAAATAAAAAAGCCAATGAAGTGATTATGTGTGTGATTATGATTATGTGTGTGGGGCGGGGACCAGTGGCGCCCCCAAGGGGTGGCCTGGGGTGGCCACCCTGATACTATCCCTGGCCCCCCCGCTGCCCCCCCCCCAGCCACGAGTTGCATATGCAGAATATGCTTCTGATTATGCATAATATGCGTCTATCTGATATCTTACATTAGGTGCTGTTCATTTAAATCAATAATGTATATTTTCCTTAACTCTCATATTGACAGTTTTCCACTAGGCTATACAGGATACTAACAACAGCATCACAGAATTCCCGAAATTCAGTCATGGCTTTTGGTTTTGGAGTGCCACCCCAAGATTTTCAGTGGCCCCATTTGGCCCCCCCCCCTATGAAAAATTTCTGGGGACCCCCCCCCCACACACACACACACACACACATAAAATCAGCACAAAATTCAAGTGCACACCCTACACAAACGACATCCAACAAACAATCACATTGCAACAGGCAACAGGCTACTACAGTCCGAACCTGTAGGTTAGCTTACCTTTGAGCAGGGGACGACGGGGTTTGGTTATAGTCCAACAGTTCAGTCGGTTCTTTCATATGAGAGCCGGGACGAGGAGTCCAGTCTGTAGGTCCTGGTACCAGCTTTTATCCGACTGGCGGCTGAAGAGAGACCCCCCACGGTGCAGCTGCCGGCGGGGCAAGGCCCTGCGTTAGCCACGTACGGGTCTCGCTACTCGGCGCTCACAAGCCGGCGCGGGGGGGGGGGTCGGTGTCTGGGCCCAAGGAGATGGCTGAACTATCTTCCTCCTGCTCCTCCCGACGTCTTCCTGCGACACACTCAAGCAAACCGCGTCGTTTCGCGCCGTGGTTTTTAATCCTAACCGCCATTAGAGGCGGCTAGCTAGCGAGCTAGCGGAGAGTAGGCTTCCGCTTCCTGCTCCGCCGCGCGGCGCGACGAGCGCGCGGGCTGTTCGCCATCTGACCTATCGTCATCACGACAAAGAAGCAGCGAGGAACGAGCAAGGTGTCCCTTTTTATTGGTCGCGTCGTTAGACAAATGAAACGTCCTTGACTGCTAGTCCCTGGAGGACCCAGCATAAAAAGCCAGCCTTCTGATTGGGTGGGCCTGAATTATTTAAAAAAAAAAGTGGTTAGAGGCTGCGTTGAGGACGGGAGCTTGGGCCGACGACGTGTCTCTCGCTCTCTTTGTATCCACGAGTTTCCGGGGAGGGCGGGGTCACTGGGGAAACGATTATGGGTAATATTTCCGGTGTTCGGCGGAAGCAGTATCACAAACAAGGGTTAAAAAAAGGGTTGCGATGGCCAGTCCGTCTATGCCTGATTCTATTAGTCAACCAATGGTCTTTGCTAAAGACCTTGATTTGTAGACTCAGGCGTGTAAATGCTTGGTTGGAACAAAGACCCGAACCCCTTTTTGGAGCATGTTGTCCATCCCTGAATGAACAGAAAAGTTTAGTCTGTCATTTCACTTATTCTCTCACGCTATCTATTTTTACCCACTGATGATTTACTGGTTGCAGATGGAAGAAAATCTTTTCATTCCGGGTGTTTCGTGCAGCATCTGCCCCGCCTGCTCAGTGGCGATAGGTGCGTTTACATGCATATTAAAAATGCTGATCTCACACTCCAAAAATATTTAACCCATAAGTTAAAGCGTATGTATTTCAATCACATGTACATTTTCCATCCAGTTTGATCACATTTACTCGCTTCTTTATTTGTTTGTTTGTTATAATTGTTTTGTTTCCTTTGTTTTTCTTTTTCGTGTTTATATTTAACCCACTGTAATGTGATTTAATGCTGTTCTGAGAAGGGGCCTGCAGGGCGGGGTAGGAGTAGATAGAGGGAGCAGGATGTGGGTAAATGGGATTTGGGGATGCTAAAATGTTTAAAAATATATATCAGTCTTTCACCTGTGATTGTTCAGTTCGGTTTGTTTTCCTTGAAAAAACAAATAAACAAAAAAACGTGATCATATCACGTAACTCCAATGTAAAATATGACCTTTCAAAAAGAAAAATGTCATCTTTTACACTGGAGTTAGTATGTGATCAAGTTGGATGGAAACTACATGTAATTGATACATGAGCTTTAATTTATGGACTTACATATTTTTCAGTGCATACGGATTATGGTAATGCTGCAAATATTGAAATGGTCATGTGACCACTTTCTGGCTTCCAAAATTGGCGTAAGGTCTTACTCGAACGATGGACTCTGACTTCTTTGGGGTTTTTATGCATGTCACAAGTGAAATCCCAGATCCCAGATAACAACAGACACGGCTGTCAGGGCGCCCTGCTACAAAAACCCAAGCTGATGACGACACTCTCAGTTTTCCTACTATGTCGTTAGCTAATTTTGTAGGAGCACCAAAAATAAAACTGCCTATAGATTAAAGTGACAGAAATTCACTGCACGTGCTAAAGGACAGGGAGATGGAGGGAAGCAGTAAATATGTTCTTTCTGTGGCTCGTGCGGTGGTTATTCATGCAGACATGGCTATTAGAGTAATTACATTTCCAATATTCATGTGAACGCATTAATAATTTAAATATTGGCTTTAACAGATAACACATAATAACCAGACGTCTTATTTGCATGTAAATGTATTCAGTGTGTCCGGGCTGCATGACGGACAGTCCTGCAGGCCGGGTCTTGTCATGTATTGCAGATGGTAGCGTGGTTGTAAAACCCTCTGGGACTGAATTGTGATTTAGGGCCACTCAAATACATTTTAAAAGAGGGCTTAACTAGTCATCAAACATGTCAAAAGTCTTTCCTGAGTGACCATCAACCCAACACTTTGCTCCATTTTTTTTGCCAAACTGACTCCCGGGTTACGCACCATTTCTCTAAAACGCTTTGTCACTGCTAACGCAGCAAAAAAAACACTATTAACTATTTATTAGGATACAGTGCAAAGTGGTAGCACTGGGTGGCTTGCTCTTTGGCACTTAATAGCTTTAAGGTACTTTTAAGGACAGGAAGGCCTCGGTGGATACACATTTTTCACATGAATTAATCTGTGAAGGGCCCTCGGTCAGATAGAAGCCTATTAAGAGTGAGTCAGCAGCCCCGACAAGCAGACAGTCCATATCCACATATTATGTCTGCTCATAAAAGCCAATTTGTGGGTTTAAAAACATCACAGTGAACCAGAATTTGAAACGAGACAGGGTGCGGTTAGCGTGAAAAAAACCCTTTGGTTAAAACTGCAGGCGTGTTCGCAGCACAGTCCCGTCGTGTTCTTGCATTGACTAACCTCAAGCAAATCACAAATGTTTTTAGCCTTTTTCTCTTTTCTTTTTTTTTTTTTTTGAATTACTGCAATTTTCTAACAAGTAAATCCATTTGACAGTCTCTTGGAATGAACGGTTCAAAGGTAGTAAATTGCAGGACCCAATGTGAAGAGAAGCCATTTGCAATGACGTTTAAAACTGCCTGCTGAATTGACCGATTTACATGATGAACAGCAGGATAAATCTCTCTCCGTCTGCCTGTCTGTCTCTGTCTGTTTGTCTGTCTCTCTGTCTGTCTGTCTGTCTCTGTCTGTTTGTCTGTCTCTCTCGCTGTCTGTCTGTGTCTCTCTATAGCTCTCTCTCTGTCTGCCTGTCTCACAGTCTGTCTGTCTCTCCCACTGTCTGACTCTCTGTCTTGTCTGTCTCTCTCTCCGTCTGTTTATCTGTCTCTCTCTCTGTTTGTCTGTCTCTGTCTGTCTGTTGCTCTGTCTGTCTGTTGCTCTGTCTGTCTTTCGCTCTCTCTGTCTGTCTCTCTCTTGCTCTGTCTATCTGTCACTCTGTCTGTCTGTCTCTCTCTCTTGCTCTGTCTGTCTCTCTCTCGCTCTGTCTCTCTCTTGCTCTGTCTGTCTGTCTCTCTCTGTCTGTCTGTTGCTCTGTCTGTCTCTCTCTTGCTCTGTCTGTCTGTCACTCTCTCTGTCTGTCTCTCTCTTGCTCTGTCTGTCTGTCGCTCTCTCTTGCTCTGTCTGTCTTTCTCTTGCCCTGTCTGTCTCACTCTCTCTCGCTGTCTGTCTTGCTCTCTATCTCTCTGTCTCTCTCACTGTCTGCCTGTCTCACTCTCTGTCTCTCTCACTGTCTGCCTGTCTCACTCTCTGTCTCTCTCACTGTCTCTGTGTCTGTTTGTGCAACTGTCTGTCTGTCTCTCGGTCTGTGTCTCTCTCTCCCTCCTTTGACTGGTGTAACATTGGGTTGAATCACAGATATTCACAAACGTGCTGAGAACCGGCATGGGCATGCTGCAGCAGCGTGGACCCAGGGGACATGATGAGCTGTCAGCGGGACAGGAAGAAATAAATTGCTCATTGCCGAGTGACATTCAAGGACGAGGATGTTTATTCACTTATATATTTATCACAACGAGGGTGGAAAAATGTCAGCTCTGCAAAGTCTCGGGTCATGAGGACGAACAGGAAATAATGAAGTTGTAATACTCAGTGGGGTTTGTCATTCGGACCATGTAACCTCAGACGGGACATGAATCAAACGTGTGTGTTGTCCTCTCTTTGTTTCAGCCTGCCGTGATGGTATCCATGGGGATCTTTTTATCGTCCGGCCGTCTTTGCTGTCATCAGGCTATAAAACTGCAAGACTGCAGCTTCGGAATGCAAATAGACATAAAAAGAGACTGGCTGATGAATCGCTGACCTGCTGTCGGCGGGGTCCTCGGCATGTGTAGCCCAAACACACAAGGCCTTCTGGCTTTTGCACAGCCTGCTTCCTGAAGGGATCCCGGTCTGTCAAAGACCACGGTAAAATCTGACATCTCTTCGTCCACGTTTACAATCAGTTAAAGGCACCGTCCGTGATCCACGTGTAAACTAAAAGGTGGCCCCACCATCAAAATACAAAACACAGGACTGGAGCCTGCTGCCCCTCCCAAATTGATTGACAGGTCTCTTAAGTCTACGGGGTCAGAAATGGCCCGTAACAGTGTTTAACAGCAGAGAAAAGACTCTAAATGGTCTGTTTTCAACTTGAAACATGATGACTTTTCCTAGAGGGACCCCAAGTTGATTTAATTTAGGGGTTTTATGAATCATCATGCCAGTGACACCCAGCTGATCTTGCCCTTCCTTCCCTCTGACACACAAGTAGAGACACGCATTGCTGTATAATTGACTAGCATCTCGGAGTGGATGGTAACACACCACCTGAAGCTCAGTCTGGACAAGACAGAGCCGATGTTCCTCCCGGGGAAAGGTTGCCCGCACCGAGACCCGGCCATCACCATGACAACACCGTGGTGACGCCAACTCGGACTGCGAGGAATCTGGGTGTGATCCTGGACGACCGACTGTCGTTTGCTGCACACGTTGCATCGGTTGCTCGCTCCTGCAGATTTCTCCTCCATAACATCAGGAGGAGTCGCCTATTCCTCACCGACGAGACGGCACGGGTGCTCGTCCAGGCTCTGGTCATCTCCCGGCTGGACTACGGCAACGCCTCCTTGCTGGCGCCCCGGCGTCGGCCATCAGACCTCTGGAGCTTGTTCAGAAAGCTGCAGCTGGTCTGGTGTTCAACCGCCCTAAGTTCTCCCACACAACTTCCCTTCTCATGTCCCTACACTGGCTCCCAGGAGCTGCTCCCATCCAGTTTAAGACTCTGGTGCTAGCCTACAGGGCAGTGAAAGGAACAGCTCCTTCCTATCTCCAGGCCATGGTCAAGCCCTACACCCCCGCCCGACCACTTCGCTCTGCTGCCTCGGGACGCCTGGTTGCCCCGTCGCTCAGAGGCCCCTGCTGCCGATCGACCCGGTCACGGCTCGGTTCTGTCCTGGTCCCACAGTGGTGGACTGAACTCCCCACTGATGCCAGGACAGCGGAGTCGCTGCCCATCTTTCACCGCAGGTTCAAAACTCACCTCTTTAAGGACTACTGGTACCCTGTTACTTGTTCTTAGCACTTATTGTATTCACTCATTTTAAAAAAATCTCTTGCTTGCACTTTTACTTTGGCACTGGTTTTGCTTTCAGATGCTTGTTTAGATGCACTTCCGACCTCTGATGACCAGCAGTTCTCCTGATTTCCAACGTTAAATGATGCACTTATCGTAAGTCGCTTTGGATAAAAACGTCGGCTAAATGACTGCAATGTAATGTAATCCTCATCATCAGGTCGAGTGTCCTCGGATGGATCTGACCCCCTCACGCCACCCGTCTCTATCCTGCATAACAGCTGGAAGATCCTCAGATGGGCATCCTGTGTCGTCGACAAGTTGATGGATGTAATTTCTTGCAGGCCTTCCCACACACGTCTTTCCACGTTTGGGTGACCAAAACAGAAGGACACTTGCAAGTGCTTCCTCGCTCCTCCAGCAACGACCAGCAAATCGAACAGGTCTGGTGTGGTCTGGTGTGGTCTTGGTGTGGCGCATGTCAAAAACACACAAGTCACCTAGCGCAGGGGTCCCCAAACTTTTCCATGCCAAGGACCCCTTAATAGCCGTAGCCTCTGGCTGGGGGCCCCCTATTGCGACATGGCTCAAAATTTAATTTAAATTACACTGGCAAATATTAAAAAATCAAACATACAGCTTCTTAATATGTCCTAATTTTTATGAATGCAATATTAACTTAATTTACATTTCAAATCATTTCTCAGTTGTATTATAGTCAACATTCTTTCTTTTATTAACCAAACATTCATTGTCATTTGTGCTTTACAATATTCATCAACAGTTCTTTCTTTCGGTATTTTTTTTGATTATTATTTTCTGATATATTTAATTTTATTTTTATTATTAGGCCTTTTTTAACTGCATTTTTCATTTTCCTCTCCCGGACCCCCCGGACCCCCTAGCGCAATATAAAGCTTCTCCCAGACAAGTCCACCCCACCCTCTCGAGGTTCTGACTGTCTTCACTAGCGGGGCTCTGACTACGGGCGAATCACCGGTGCCCTATAGAGTGACCGGTACACCGCTACCGTGCGGGATAAGGCTTTTTAGCCAAAGGCTAAGGGTGGGGCAACCCCGAACGGAAACCCCTGGAGGAGTAACCCCCCCGTAGGCTCATTATCATGGCCCACTGGCCTGTGGACACGCCCTGATAATGAGTCAAGGTTACCCCAGTTATGGGTTAAATAACAAAGCTACGGGGATGCAGCGTAGGGGATGTGATATTTCAGCGGAAGAGCCAATCGGTGACCAGTGGTGAAACTCACAAGATGCTGAGCGGAAGAACCTTTTTGTGGTCAACGGTCAGGGTCGCCCACTCAGCCGAATCTGATACTGCTCATGTCCATAGTTTTAGAGAAACACGGGCGTGTTTTAGTAGGACTCGTCTTACTAAACAAGCTATCAAAAGATGGTGGGCCATAAATGACCCTTAAGACAAGGGCAGTATACAGAATGTGTGGACAACACAAGGGGCGGGGGGGGGGGACACAGGTCTACAGAGAGACACAAAATCCATATTTTCCAACGATAACTCGAACCTTTCACCTACACATGTGACTATACCTCAAATTCATTTGGTGAAAAAGAAATTACAGATTGGTCCTTTAAGGCTGGCTCCTCGTCCTGCTGCCGTCTGACGGACCCTTGTGCTTTTTGAAGAGGGCGTACAGGACCTTCAGGGTGGCGGTGAGGTCCTGAGAGACGATATCTGCAACAACATCCACAGGAGACAGCGTGATTATTCCAGTATGAACCATCACCGCTTCCTCTGATGACATTACCAGCATGAGCTGATGCCCACTCCCACAATGCATCTGGATAGGTCATAGATCTAGGGCAAAAAATGCATTAGTTGGAAATCTAATCAATATATCAAACACAACAAAATGGCTCTTTCTTGGTTGATACGCTAACGCTAATTAAATGATTCTGGCGTTGAGATTGACTGCACCGCTTGCTAACCTTATTAAAGACCTGCACAGCATGTGTGTGTGTGTGTGTGTGTGTGTGTGTGTGTGTGTCTCTTTGTGGACCTCCTGCACTAGGATTCCCTGTTCCATCAGAGCGATTAAACTGGTAATTAAAAAGGCACTAAAAACGAATTAAATTAGCCACTTTGCTCTTCGTTAAATTAATTGTGCAGGTCCTCACATTGACAATTACCACGTTAGGGTTCTGAAATTAGGCCACGGGCTTGTTTTTTTTGGCTGGCAGGTGTGTTCGGCCTATCGTTCACCATCTTTACTGAAAAACAATAGAGACAACTGAGACGAAACGTTTTTGTGCAGACAATCGACAACACGTCCAGGTTGACACTCGGGCTCTCACTCTGTCACTCAACGCAGCTAAACTTCACCCGGGTCGTCCTCTGTGTGGGGTCTGCATGTTCTCCCCGTGTCTGGGTGGGTTTCCTCCGGGGGCCCCGGTTTCCTCCCACAGACCAAAGACCTGTAGGTCAGGTGAATCGGCCGCACTACATCGCCCCTCGGTATGAGTGTGTGTGTGTGTGTGTGTGTGTGTGTGTGTGTGGGCCCTGTGTGATGGCCTGGCGGCCTGTCCAGGGTGTCTCCCCGCCTGCCGCCCAATGGCTGCTGGGACAGGCTCCAGCATCCCCGCCACCCTGAGAGCAGGATAAGCGGTTCGGATGGATGGATACACATAACGTTACATAACCCATCACAGCCAACACCCCGCCCCCCCCCCCACACACACACACACACAAAATATTTGTACAGCCTCGCTTCCTTATATCACCTCTTGTGCCTTGATCATCACATTGCTGCTCAGTTGATTGTGACTGATTAGTATTTGTCGATTTTTCATTGATCGTTCTAATAAATTGCTTTCATTGAAGTAAGCCGCTGTCCTCCCTGAGTTGCGGCAGTCCTCACCGGAGCCATCCTCTGCCAACTAAGGACTCCAGCTGGTGCAAATGTGTTCCTCCATCAACTTGAATGGTTCAATTATATCGTTGGACACAAAAATTAAAGGCTGATAAATGTACGAGACTGATTTTAAGACACTGTTGCACCTACAACTGTATACTGTTCGTACAACTTGCATGGGTACTTCATATCTTGTCATTCCGTGTTTTACTTTGTACCGGACAGCCTGGCAACCAGACGAATCTGCGGGCGCATGCTTTACATTTGCTCTGGCATACGTCTGGCCACCCTCCCGTTCAGAAAGATTTCCACCCGACCTGCCCCGGGTCGGGCCAATCACAACCGTTTATTTAACATGGGGCGGGTTTGACACAATGACGCACAGCCTAATTCGTTTCCCACCCGCATTCCAAGGACTCTTACTTCTGATAGGCTAGTGCTCGTTGTCTCCGTTGGGTTGGTTGGTTAAGGTTAGGGGTAGGGTGGGGTTAGGGATAGAGTTAGCCAATCAGAGGTAGAGTAGGGGTGGGTCTTCCCGGAACGCGGGTGGGGAAAACATAACGCTGACGTACAGAGGAGCGTCGTTGGCTCCTGCTGATGTGGAACGGTATGTGAATCCACCATCGCCACCGTAATTTAGTGAACCCGGGTGAACTAGCCAGTCAGCTAAAGGGTCCGACCCATTAGCCAACGGGCTAACCCCTTCGGGAAGCGCATTCCCGCGCTTCAGCATACCAGCTCCCTCGTACCTCTGGGCGCACGCGCTTCCGATGGCCTCACGGTCTCACCATCCCACTTCTGACACCAATGTAGCAAATTCGGGGCTCAGCTGGGAATCCGCTGCAGCCGGGAAGTGAACCCGGGTCGCCCGCTCCACGGGCGACTAAGCTAACCAGTCAACTAAAGGGTCCGACCTGTTAGCCAACGGGCTAGCGAGTCTACACGTCCGTGGTTGTTACAGTATCAAACAACCGGACGGTATATTTTCTCCAAAAGAGGAACAAACAACTGCACTTAAAAGCTTTTGTCGATAAGAAAGAGGTGTTTGCCGTACTTCCAACAGGATTTGGTCAAAAGTTCAAGCGCTACGTCACACGTTTTGTTGCGCTGATTGGTTGTAGATCTATCCAATTCAGTTCCAAGGCATTCTGGCCTGCGCCCATTGATACCGCCACTTGGGAAATGGAAAATGAAGCGAGAGGGGCCAGACTAAATAGCATTTGGGAATTCGTCTGGTTCCAAGGCTATGTACCTGAAGAATGAAAAGCAACCATATCGTAAACGCAGCTAAACTCGTTCGCTCTATCACTCACTCGGTGTTTTTATTTACTTCCTGTGCTGTTCAGTCTTAGGGGAATACACCTTTAAGGACACAGGGAATTATGGGATAGAAAACAGAGCAGCCACGGGAGCGGGAAGGTAGACGGGGGTCAGTCGGATTACGTGCACGTTATGCAGGGAGCGAAATAAACGTGCCGAAGTTCCCCGGCTAATTCAGGAACGGTGTTATCATCTGTGAGAGTGAAAAGTAGGTCATTACCCTTCCCTCTCCACCTCTTAGCCTGAAACCACTCATCAGTCCACAAACAAGAATAGACACTAAGTTATTAACTGTACAGGTGCAAACCAAGAATTTCTGTGACCCACCTGTGACCCACACTCAAGTCAGCTCTGTGTTCGTGTGTGGTTGCCGATGATTGTGTATGTGTATACGATTGCTGATGATTGGCTGTGTCCAAGGTCACACATTGGACAGAGCCAATCAGCTGCGGCGACACTCGTGCGGGCTCGCGTCACACTAACGTTCCACAGCCATTCCCTCGTTCCCAAATTCAATGTGGATTCATGAATTCACAACTGCTCCCGGCCAGCGCAGATTAACTCAAACCTATCAGAGCCACTTTTCTACCCCCCTTGAGACGTGAACAGGTTTTGACGTTTCCCCCGCCACACCGATAAACGCTCCGGATAGAGGAAATCGTCTGAGATGAGTCCGGCACAGCCGTCTACGAGCAGTTCATTTACATGTTTGGTTGGCTGGTTTTTGTCCTCTGTGCCGAGCATCTTAATGGGTGAAAATGTGACCTGCAGTCTTTGCTGTTAAAACAGTATTCATGTGTGGCCCATTTACCTTGTGGCTTAACGCTGGTCACCTGGAGGCCCATGTCACCAAGGAGATCCATGGCCAGGGTCACATTATGAAGCTACAGGGTTCAGAGATTTAAACGTCAGACAACATGTTACCATCAATGGACTAACACAGTTAAGACGGCAAAACTACAACAATAAGAAGGCTTACAGGGTGAACAGAGAGAGGGAACCACACTGTGGCAGGCTAAGGTAATGTCATGCAGTGTAACGGTGAACCCCGTTCCACTGAAAACAGGTCTCATGTCCTCTCTGTGCAACAGGGAGTCTGCATTACCAACCTCTAGCAGCTATATCTCTAGAGATAACGCCATTTCCCATCTGTTGCTGCTGCTGTTCACTCATAATATGGAACTGAGGGGCGTCCGGGTAGCATAGCGGTCTATTCCGTTGCCTACCAACACCGGGATCGCCGGTTCGAATCCCCTTGTTACCTCCGGTTTGGTCGGGCATCCCTACAGACACAATTGGCCGTGTCTGCGGGTGGGACGCCGGATGTGGGAGTGTGCGTCCCGGTCGCTGCACTAGCGCCTCCTCAGGTCAGTCGTGGCGCCTGTTCAGTGGGGAGGGGGAATAGCGTGATCCTCCCACGCACTACGTCCCCCTGGGGAAACCCCTCACTGTCAGGGGAAAAGAAGCGGCTGGTGACCCCACATGTATGGGAGGAGGCATGTGGTGGTGTGCAGCCCTCCCCGGAAAAGCAGAGGGGGTGAAGCAGCGACTGGGACAGCTCGGAAGAGTGGGGGTAATTAGCCGGAAACAATTGGGATGGAAAAAAAAGGGGGGGGTGAATTTGGCAACGAAGTGCATGACCTCTGTGCGACCTTTGACCTCTATGCTCATCAGCTAACTAAGTGCTGTAAACACAATTCCAGTAACCCTATAATTTACAGGCCATTAATTACGTAATGTGAAGAACGTGCTAAGTACTGGGTAATTATAGAGTGAAATTAAAGCAGAATAAAGAGGTTTGGTGAGTAATTATATGGGAATTAATACAAGTGGGTAATTTCTTCAAATTAAATGCTGCCACTACGTAATTTCTTAGCAATTTCTTCACAATTACTATGTAATTAATCACCTGTAAATTAAAGGGTTGCCCAAATTTCTCATCTGATGTATGATTTCCCTTGAATTTCCACAACCGCCCCCCCCCCGACCTATATTCTGTTTAAATGAATGCAGCTCTGAGGCTATGAGGATACACGTGCATGGTGATAATGATGGTTATATAACAGGCTCGCTATGACATGTAATTGTAAAATTATAATAGCCTATACGTGAGCTATATAAAACCATAAAACATTAAATTCTACCACACGGATCTTAAGCTTCATGTTGTGATTACATACTTTCATGACTACATAATTCATACAATTAATTTTTTATCCATCAAATGACAAGGTGTATAAATTTCCTAATCAAATATAAATACCTTAATTAAAGAAAACATAAATAATTACCTAATTGCCCCAAAGGGATCATGCAAGTTTAATCTGAGCTGATAGTCATTATGTGAAGTTGTGTGTGTGTGTGTGTGTGTGTGTGTGCATGTGTGCGCTTCCACTCAGCTCAAAGTCACATCACCCCCTCTGGAGGATGCACCACTCTCACTAATGCATTTGGAATCCATAGTGAATCCATACCATCTCGGAATGATTGATAGGTGTCAGGTGGAAGTCACAGAGCGGAATGTAGAAACCCCCCAACTGTCCGACCAGCAGCAGGAGAATCACGCCATCTGAAAACTGCACGGGAAAAACAACAATGTGAAAACACAAACACACACAAACAAGCAAGCAAACTGCCAGATACCTGAGGAGCCCGAAGAAGAAGTGGTGGTAGTAGTAGTAGTAGTAGTCAAGTCAATTTTATTTGTTTAGCCCAATATCACAAATTACAAATTTGCCTCAAGGGGCTCTACAGTAACACAACATCCTGTCCTTAGACCCTCGCATCGGAGATTTGGGGAGTTGACAACTCCCTAAAAAAACTTTGGTAACACTTTAGTATGGGGAACATATACACCATTAATTAGGTGTGTATTAGCATGCAAATTAGCAACATATTGGCTCTTCATCAGTCTTTATTAAGCACTTATTAATGCCGTATTCTGCATGACCTTATTATACAACCAGTAAGCCATTAACTATGAGTTTTCCCTCTATAACCTCAGAAGTATTGCTTATTAGTAGTACCATCTCAATATGCTTTGCTTAGTATAGACTTTATAGAAGAGTTATTCTCCCTTACTAACACTTAATGAATATGCTCTGTTCTTACATAACAAAACACAAAACTACAAGTGTTCATAGTGTTAAATTACTCTAAATTAAGTTTTTGTTACTTAGCATATGTTCCCCATACTAAAGTGACATCTTGATCATTACTAATTTACTAGTAATTAAGTTTTTTTACTTAGAATATGTTCCCCATACTAAAGTGTTACCAAAACTTTTATAGATAGGAAAAAAATGAGAGGAAGAAGAAGAAGAAGAAGAAGAAGGCCTTTATTATCATTGTAGAGAATGCAATGAAATTAAGAAATTCATTCCCTTACCGGTGCTGTATTTTTATAGAAAGTAAAGTTTAACAGACATGTTGTAGAAACCGTGTTAGACTTCTGGCTCTTTACCTGTTTGTCCATGTCAGCCACCTGCAGGCCCATCGTCACCA
The DNA here is from genome assembly GCF_029633865.1 of Lampris incognitus. NCBI lineage: Eukaryota > Metazoa > Chordata > Actinopteri > Lampriformes > Lampridae > Lampris > Lampris incognitus. The sequence goes on along the minus strand of NC_079216.1, from coordinate 6,559,513 downwards.
TATTCTGGTTGACAAAGTGTAAAATTGCCTAAAAACAATTTTGGACAGTAATTACACAACACAGCTTTAAAGAGTGGTCACATTAGACAGCGTTTCACCAGTCAATATCTCATTTATTTCCATGTCCTACTCGACCAGTTCTTCCATTATTGTTCCAGAGACTTAACTGAGCTCATCAATTTGACTTATTTCACTTTCCCCCCCACTGCAGATACGGGAATGTTAATCACCCAGAAGGTGCCATTTCTACCCCTGTACTGACCTCTACCTGACAGCGACACGAAAACAAAAGAAACACGTCAAATAAACACGCAGGCTGGGGCCTTCTCAAGCAAGCCAAACAAGCTAATCGGCTCTGTACGTAACTGCCGTCCACTGACTTCCGGTTTCTACTGCAGCGGTCATACCCGTTTCCTGTTTGCTGGCGCGCGCTATTGACAATGGCATATTTTTCGCGACGCCTGCAAGATTGACCATGGATGAATGTCAACGACACGCCCAAATTTCACCCGCTGCGCCCACCAGCAAACGGGTGAAAAGTTTCGAGGGTTACGTATCAAGTGACGTCCACAGTTGCGAGGACGAGTATCCTCATATCCGGCATCCGCCATTTGCCGGCATCCGCCATTTTGGAAGGACTCAAGAAATCTTGTTTGTTTCGCAGTTTGCTGAAGACTCCCGCCGTAAAACAAGTTGTTGTCTTTTTCCATCACATTTTTAAAAAAAAACCCACTCCCCCGGCCCAGCATATGCTTTTGATTGAGGAAATGTTGAAACCGTCAGACCATTCGGCAACCCCGCGGGGACATTTATTACTGATGTAAACTACTAATAAGACACGTTAGCCCCCTAGCTAACGGGTCTGACCCTTTAACCGAGCGGTCAGTGATGTCGCCTTGTGGTGCAGTACACCCCGTATCGAATCCCGCACCGGGCAAGAAAATACCCGGTTACATTGGTGGCAGCGGTGGGATCCGGAAGTGTGCTGATCCTCAGAAGTCTCTTCGGAGCGCGGGAAGAACAAAGCGTGAGGGCGCGCTTCCGGGAGAGGATGACGACTGTAAACTACTAATAAGACCCGTTAGCCCCTAGCTCAGTGTTTCTCAACCGGGGGTCCGCTGACCCCTAGTGGTCCGTGGTGTAATTGCAAGGGGTCCGTGAAAATAAAATATCTTTAAAAAAAGATCCTATGACATTTATAGAAATAGGATTATTTTACTCAAATGTGACTGAGACCTTTATCTACCTAAACTATAAAGGGTAACAGGCCTTTTTTCTCTAATTACACCTGTTTCACAAGTGTAATTTATTGTATTTTAATAAGAGATCTCGCTCCCGTTTGTATTGTTAAAAGTTACTGCATAAAAATTCTGTTGTTACATATATCTGAAAGTTACTGAATACATATTCTGTTTTGTTACATATATCTGAAAGTTACTGAATACATATTCTGTTTTGTTACATATATCTGAAAGTTACTGAATACATATTCTGTTTTGTTACATATATCTGAAAGTTACTGAATACATATTCTGTTTTGTTACATATATCTGAAAGTTACTGAATACATATTCTGTTTTGTTACATATATCTGAAAGTTACTGCATAAGAATTCTATTTTGTTAACTATATCTAAGTTACAACTGAAAGCTCTTATTTTTGCCCCAAAGAGTGAATAAATGCTATAATGCAATTTAAAATGCAGTTTCTACTGTTTCTATCAAATTGCAACCCCCCTCCCCCAAGATCAGGTGGAGGGGTCCTCAGGGTAGATCAAAAGTACGCAGGGGGTCCAGGACCCCAAAAACGTTGAGAACCACTGCCCCAGCCAGCGGGTCTGACCCTTTAGCCGAGCGGTTAGTGATGTCGCCTTGTGGTGCAGTACACTCTGTATCGAATCCCCCACCGGGCAAGAAAATAACCGGTTACATTTACATTACGCTTCAGGAAAGCTTTCAGCCACGTCAGCAAGACTCTTTTCTCTATTTACCTTCTTCACCGTGTTGACCTTGTGAGCGTCGAGTTGCAGCAGCTTCTCAATGGCGTCTTCCATTTTGCGAACAGACAAAGGGAGGAGCGTGTTAAAGGTTACGCAGTGCGCCTCTTCACACGTGAGCAAACGTGTCAGTCACCCGTTGACACTTGGTTTTAAAAGGCGGCTTTTGCGATCGGATCCCAAGTGGACGTGTCAACGACCACCAAAACGTTTTGTGAACCGGTTACTCAAACCACTTGCCGAGGTGGTCTGGGATACAGTCTTGCCACCCCTGTTGCCACCCCGTTTATAAATCAGATAATATGTTTTTAAAGTATATTTTATGTACATTCATGGTGAAGGTCAATGAGACCCGCACCAAACTCATCTCAAACAGAAGTCGCCGATTTAGAATCCCCCCTCCCCCTCACAGGCGCGGATCTACAGGGTGGCAAGGGGGTGGCAGCTGCCACCTCCGGGACACAGTCTTGCCACCCCTTTGCCACCCCAGGAAAAAATCTCTAGATCCACCACTGAGTGTATGTGATTGGAGTCACTGGCGTAAATATGGTTGGTGAAGCCGGTGCAGTGGCACCAGGGCCCGCCGCTAGGGGGGGCCCGTCAATATTTCTGCATGCGTTGTCCTAGTCCAATGTTACGTGTCTGTTTTGAGCATGTGCCGATAGCTTGTTTAGAGCGCGCAATAACATTTACCTATCTAGCCTACCGGAGTAACGTTAGAAAAGCAAAATCAAGCAAGCTAGCGTGAGTTACACACATAAAAGTGGATGTAAAAAGAGGAAGGAGAGCAAGGAAAGCTGCAATGTGTGCCAAGCCATGCAACCTACCAGGTTTTGAGTGTGACGTGTGCTCCCCTGTTACTGTCACATGACCAGGCTATCAGCTATATTACAGCCTAGTTACTTTGTTGACTTGTTTCATCGCCTTGTCGACTGATGTGGTTTTAAGACCGCCTGTTTAGGTTTCCCACCTCGGTCCGTGGTGCGTCCGGTCCCCGTGGTTCTGAAGCGTAGCCAATCTTTGACGTACCGACCTTTACAATAACTCATCTGTGTCAACTTTGACTGTTACTTTGATATTTCCATTTTATGTGTTATATTTTATGCTGCGAAGCACTTTGTGATCGTATATCTGTGAAAGGTGCTATACAAATAAATTACTCAAATTACTTACTAAACCCACCTATGGTGGCGGTGGTGGTGTGTGTGTGTGTGAGCGAGTGAGAGAGAGACGGGAGGGACGGGGGGGGGGTCTAGGAGGGTTGCTTGCACCAGGGCCCATAATAAATATGTTACGCCAGTGATTGGAGTACAAGTGAAACGAGATGCCTAATCTCCATTCGGGCAGAAGAATTGGTCCTGCCAATCTCAACAGCTGAATAGTCCGTACATGTATGTTATAACAGTGCTTGAGACATCTTCAAACATTAGCTGTTGTTTTCACCGCTAGTTGGCAAATCCGGCGCTTGACCGAGCCTTTTGACCGTGTAGCGGAAGCGACGTTGACAGTCACGAACTCTTCTTCTTCGGCGTAACGAAATGTCTGTGAATGTTCTCACTCA